>NC_056743.1:212213662-212414935 GCF_019279795.1 Protopterus annectens | reverse complement strand
AGAAAAATATTGAAATTAATACAAAATCTAATACATAAAGAAAGGACAGTTGTGTACACTTACCACAAATGTAGATGTTAGAGTGTATTCACTGTTGCAGTCATCACATTTGGGTTATCCCTGCCAGGGTAGCCCTCGGCTGGCCAGAATATCAGAGACTTAGTATTTCTGCATCGGTTGCAGTCACTTGAGGACTGATGTCAGGTCATTTGGAGTATAAAGTAAGGCAGCCGATACCATTACATCAGTTTTTCTTGCCCTAACCTGTCAATAGCCCCCAAAGTAGGAGGTCAGGTTCTGGTGGAAAAATCCCACCAGTGGAAAATAAACACCAATATGGTCCCTTGTAAGGAAAGGAGAACAACAGGGAAGAATGGTAATAAAAGGAGAAAGAGAATAAGGGGGATAGAGGGAAACCAGGACTGCAACAGTGAATACACTCAAACATCTACATTTATGGTAAGTGTACATAACTGTACTATGTTCTTCATGTTTCACAGTTGCAGTCATCACATTTGGGTAGATTCCCAAAGCTGAGGAAATGGGTGGAGGCAGTCAAGGAAAGTACAGTTGTGTACCTACCATAAATGTAGATGTTCGAGTGTTTTCACTGTAGCAGTCATTACTCTTGGTTTATACTGCTGGCAGGCCACCCGCAGTCGGCCAGAATTCCAAAGTCTAGGTCCGGCGTCGGTTGCTGTCACCTCTTCCCTGACGTCAGTGTGCCAGGGGTATAAAAGATGCAACCGACACCATTTTCTTCAGTTTTTCTTGCCCCAGATGTCAGGTGCCCCCAAACAGGTAGGCTGAAAAATATAGCAATAAGAAATTTATGCACAAAAATAACATTTCCTTCATCTACAAGCAAATACACCAAAAAGGTTGTATAGGATAGAGAAGTGCAGATAAGACCCAGCAAAGAGAAGGGGGATGGTGGGTGGGTTACCTGGACTGCAACAGTGAATACACTTGAACATCTACATTTACGATAGGTACACAACTGTACTATGTTCATCGTGTTTCACTGTTGCAGTCATTACTCTTGGGTAGAATCCCAAAGCTGAGGATGGGTGGCTGGGCTAAATAGGATTAGGAGAGGCTATGAGGCCCTGCAGAACTGCAGTGATGAAGCCTGCTCTGGACTTAGAGTAGAGAGGCAAGTGGTAGTGCTTTGTAAAGGTGTGCACTGAACTCCAAGTTGCAGCCTCTAAGATGTCTTTGATTGGTACTCCTCTGAGGAAGGCTGCTGAAGTGGCTGCTGCTCTGGTGGAATGAGGCCTAATGCCCTTAGGCACTGATTTGCCATGCTCAGAATAGAAGCAACAGATGCAATGGCCTATCCATTTAGAAATAGTCTGTTTTGAGATAGCCTTTCCTTGTGATCCTGCAGCATATGACACTAAAAGTTGCTCAGTCTTTCTGAAAGCTTTAATTCTGTCTAAGCAGAAGCATAACTGCCTGTGTATGTCCAAAGAATGCAGAATTTTCTCACCCTTTTTCTCTCGATTTGGGTAAAAGGTAGGCAAGTGAATGGTTTGATTGAGGGCCACACTGGACACCATTTTAGGCATAAATGTAGGGTTTGTCCTCAGAGAAACCCTGCCTGGATGAAAAATGATGAAAGGTTCCATGGCCATGAGTGCTTGTAACTCCAAGACTCGCCTTGCAGAGGTTATGGCTAGGATCAGAACTCTTTTCCAGGATAAGAATTTAATATCCGCTGTTGATGCTGGCTCAAAAGGAGGCAGTGCGAGTTTTTCCAAAACATAATTGAGGTCCCAGGCCAGAATTGGTTCTCTCCTTGGAGTCCTAATGTTTTTGGCCCCTCTGAGGTACTGCTTTATTAAAGGATGAGAAAATATAGGTGGTTCCATATTGTAATGTGCAGAAATGGCAGAGGCATGAATCTTAATTGATGAGAAAGAAAGGCCTTTGTTCAGCATCTCAGTTAGGTATTGTAAAATCTGAGGAATATTTGTACAGACGTGTCAATGCCTTGTTCCTGGTTCCAAGCACAGAATCTCTACCGTTTTTTTGCATAAGATTTACTGGTACTGGGCCTCTTGGCCTCCAAGATAACATCCATAACAGCTTTTGAAAGAGGAGTTTTCTGAATGGCTACATTATCCGCCATGCTGCCAGATTTAAGGCCCTGAGTTGGCTGTGCAGGATCTGATTGTTTTGTTGGGTCAGCAAGTGAGAAGTTTGAGGCAATACCCATGCTGGACCTTGAGACAAGCTCTTTAGGATTGGGTACCAGTGCTGGTGTGGCCAGTCTGGTGCAATCAGAATCATTTTTGGCTTCTCTTGCCTGACCTTTAGGAGTACTTTGGGAAGGAGAGGCAGTGGGAGAAAAGCATATACTGTTAGATTTTTCCAGCTGAATGATAGGGCGTCCACTTTCCATGCTTGCTTGTGGTAAATCCTTGTGCAAAATCTCTGCAACTGACAGTTGTGTGGGGAGGCAAATAGATCTATGTCTTGGCATCCCCATTTCCTTTATCATCATCCTGAAGACTTGTGGATCCAGTTTCCATTCGTGGGGATCCATGAGGTTTCTGCTTAGTTCGTCTGCCAGAGTATTTGTTTTTCCTGGCAGGAATTGTGCTGACAGGTGAACTTGAAAAGCCAATGCTGTGCCCCATAAGGTCATTGCTTGTCTGCAGAGGGGGTATGAAAGAGTACCTCCCTGCTTGTTTATGTACCACATGACCGTAGTGTTGTTTGTCTTTATCAGTAATTGTCCTGGATGAAGGAGGTCCTTGAAAGCTGTCAGGGCATTTTGAACAGCTAGCATCTCTTTTTGACTGATGTGAAGATGCATCTGGTTTGCAGGCCATGTGCCTTGAATACATTTTCCTGCCATATGGGCCCCCCAGGCATAATCTGATTCATCCGTTGTCAATGTCTGTCTGGCTGTGGGTAAACTGAATGGCAGACCCTTGTTGTGTTGACAGGCTTCTGCCCACCATCAAAACTCCTGTTGTAAGCAGGGAATGAGTGCAACTACTGTCTCCAGGCTGTGGCAATGCTGAATCCAAACACTTTTCAGATACCATTGTAGTTTCCTCATATGCAGTCTGGCATATGGAATTAGTAGAATGCAGGATGCCATGAAACCCAAGGCCTGTAGGATTTTCCTTTCAGATAAGTGGGTTTTTGTTGCCAAATTCTTGAAGTAAGTAGTCAGTTGTGTTTGCTTGTCTGGCATGAGATAAGCCATCTGGGCAGTTGTATTTAAGCTTGCACCCAGGAATATTATCTCTTGAGAGGGCACTAGTTTTGATTTTTTTTCGTTTACTGTGTACCCTAGGCCAATTAGTAATCTTTTTACAAACGCCAGATGCTTTAGAAGAGTGTCTTTGTTCTCTGCTTGAATTAGGCAGTCATCCAAGTAGGGATATATTTGAATTCCTTTTTGTCTGCAAAATGCAATTATTGGTGCCAGGCATTTTGTAAAGACTCTGGGCGCAGTAGATAAGCCAAAGGGCAGTGCAGAGAATTGGTAATGCATTGAGCCAGCTATGAATCTGAGTTATCTTCTACAAGATTGTCTGATTGGGACATGCAGGTTTGCCTCTTTTAGGTCCAAAGTTATGAGCCAAGCCTTCTTGCCCAGCATGGGTAGTAGTTGCTGAAGAGTCAACATCTTGAATTTTGGAACTTCCAGAAACGTATTTAGTATAGTCAGGTCCAGAATTGGTCTCCAGGTTTTGTCCTTCCTGGGTACTAGGAAAAGTCTGGAGTAAAATCCTTGCCCCTGCTCTTGTTGTGGTACTTGCTGAATGGCCCTCTTGTCCATGAGGGCTATAATTTGTTTTTGTGCCTCTGCCCATTGATTGTGTGGCAGGTCTGGCATGCCCTTTGACCTTGGTAGAATGTGAAAATGGAAACAGTAGCCTTGGGACACTATGTTCAGAACTCATTTGTCTTGGGTAACCATTTGCCAATTTGATGGAAAAAAGTGCTAGTTTTCCCCCTATGGGGGCTGTCAAAAGAAAATTGCTTGAAACTGGTAGAGGAAAGTCATTGGGACTGTTTCCTGTAAGGCTGTGATTTATCTTCTCTGCTTTTGGAGGTAGGAGCACCCCATTGTTTAGGCCTGTATGAGCCTTGGGGCTGAGATCTGCCTCTGGGACACCTGTATCTGCCTCTTTGTGATCTGTCTGAGACTACAAAGGACCAATTTTTAGAAAGCCAGTTCCTGCTAAACCTGGGTGGCTGTACCTGTAAGAAATCGTTGACTGGCTGCATGTTGCTTTATCCTCCATTTTTTTCAACACCTCTTCTGCTTTAGTACCAAACAAAGTATCATGCTGTAATGGTGCATCTAATAATTTTGCTTTAACATGATCAGGCAGATTTTGTTCCGTCAACCAAGCATGTCTTCTTATGACAGAACCTCTAACAACGGCCCTGCAAGAGGCCTCCAGTGAATCATAACCACATTGCAAAGTATGCTTTCCCACTTGTTCAGTTGCATGCAATAAATCCTGCAATTCCTTGTTCTCTGAACATTCAATATTTGTCAACATTTTCTGTGACATTAAATATTGCTGATATTTAAGCATATGAAATTGACAATTTAAAGCCCTTACAGCCAGGGTGGCAGAAGTGTAAACTTTTTTCCCCCATCTGTCTAGATCCCTAAAATCCCTATCAGAGGGGACTGGGTTTTTTGCAGTAGAAACTTTAACCCCCTTGGGACCCTGAGATATAGTTTCTGGGTCAGCAGCGGGGTTTTTATACAGGAATTTATGAGAATCTGGGACCCTGTAGTATCTGTCTGGCTTAGCAGGTGCAGTGGGTAAAGAGTCAGGGGACAGTCCGGACTCTGAAAATACATCATCTACAATGTCTAGAACAGGTGGAATAGCAAGGGGTCTGTGCTGAGGAAGAAGCAGGAAGTCTGAGCCTTTTCTTAGACTCAGAATAATCTTGGCTGTCCCAGTGGAAATGCTCCCTCATAGTATGCAGTTTTTCCCCAAAAGAATAGTCCTCAGGAGGACAGGCTGAAAGAATGGATTCTTCAGCATCAGAATCTTTATAGGGAAGCATGGAGTAATCCTGTTCAGAAGAAGAATCAGAGGAAATAGATACCCAAGAATCATGCTCTGTCTCTTGCCTAGGCCTCTTATCAGGAGGGGGATGGGAGCCCCTGATCAAAGTAATTAGGTCTTCGGCCATTTTGAACATCTGTTTTTTAGGCATGGAAGTCTGAATAGGAGAATGCTATACTTGTTTCTTTGTCTTTAGAGCTGCTTTAGTGTTTGTCTTTGAAGTTGAAGATGGTTTAACATATAGTTGTGTAGGTCTGAAGACACCCTCAGAAGCCGATGCCTACTCAGCGGCTCTGGACCCATCTGAGGGATTGATTTCCGAATGTCCAATACCTTGAGTTTCCAGAGGCTCAGTCGGTTCCATGTGGGAGTCGGTAGCGGCCAGTGGCTCTGAGGTAGCGGGTGCCAGGGGCTGCAAAAGTGCCTCACTGAGAACCGGTGAACCAGCAACTGGCCTAGAAGAGGCTTCGTCGTCGGTTTTGGACCTCAGATGCCTATCCTTGTCCTTGTCCTTGCGTTTTTTGTAAATTCTGGTTGTCGGCTGTTCCACCGGCATTATATAATTAAATCTTCGGCCAAAGTAATGAAATGCAAAATTGAACCGACACTTGATAGTGCGTTGGTTGAATCTAGCACAGAACTGACAGCTAGCAACGTTGTGATAAGGGCCTAGGTAAGGAATACAGTAACAGTGAAAATTCTTATGAGGTATTTGCTTCCCACAAGAAATACAATTGTTAACTTTTTCTGACATCGGTCTGGAGCAAGAAAAATGTTTCCCCAATGGAGTACTTAGCTTTAATGAAGACTTCAGTTCTGAAATTCAGATTTGAAAATCTCAGGAGTCGGCCGACCAGCACTCGCGAACTGCTTTTGCTTCGGAGACTGTGCGGCAAGAAAGACTGACGAAAATGGAGTCGGCTGCATCTTTTATACCCCTAGCACACTGACGTCAGGGAAGAGGCAACAGCAACCAACGCCGGACCTAGACTTTGGAATTCTGGCCGACTGTGGGTGGCCTGCCAGCAGGATAACCCAAGAGTAATGACTGCAACAGTGAAACATGATGAACATCTAGGGGCTGGCTAGGATGCCCTGCAAGACTGCAGAGGCAAACCCTGCCCTGGATTTGGAGAAGAGAGGCAGGTGGTAATGCTTGGTAAAAGTGTGAACAGATGTCCAGGTGGCAGCCTCCAGGATGTCCCTGGTGGGGACTCCTCTGAAGAAAGCTGCATAGGTGTTGGCTGCTGTGGTGGAATGTGTCCTGCTCCCTTGGGGGAAGGCTTTCCATGTTGTTTGTAGCAGAAATGGATGTAGTGTGCTATCCATTTGGAAATGGTTTGCTTGAAGATGGCTTTGCCTTATGCCCCTGTAGCAAAGCTAACCAGAAATTTATCAGACTTTCTGAAGGATTTAGTCCTGTCCAGGTAGAATCTGAGCTGTCTGTGCACATCTAGAAAGTGAATAATCCTTTCCCCCTTGTTCTGGGGATTAGGAAAGAAGGTGGGCAAATGAATGGCTTGACTGAGAGCCACACTGGACACCACCTTGGGCATGAAGGATGGGCTAGTTCTGAGGGATGCTCTGTCTGCATGGAAGATAATGAAGGGTTCCACAGCCATGAGTGCTTACATCTCAAAGACTCTTCTGGCTGAAGTGATGGCCAGAAGGAATGCTGTCTTCCAGGAGAGAAATTTCAGCTCTGCAGAAGAAGCTGGTTTGAAAAGAGGCATGGTGAGCTTTTCCAAGACAAAGTTTAAGGTCCCAAGCTGGTGTTGGTGCCCTTCTGGGGGGCCTCAAGTTGCTAGCCCCTCTGAGGGACTGTTTGATCAAAGGGTGTGAGAAAAGGGGCTGCTCAGTGGGAAAATAAGCAGAAATAGCAGAGGCATTCATTTTAATAGAGGAGAAAGAGAGACCACTGTGTAGTAGGTCAGCTAAGTAATCCAGGATGGAGGGCTGTGCCATATTGGCTGTCTTAGCTTGGATGTAGGTGCAGAACCTTTTCCATTTATCTGCATAAGACCTTTTGGTGCTAGAACATCTGGCCTCCTGGATAACATCCAGAACCTGTTTACTGAGGATGGCAGATTGGTTCGGGGTTAGAGAATAAGCCAAGATGCCAAACTGAGTGTCTGCAATTGAGGATGCATGAACTTCCCTTCCATCTGGGTTAGGAGGTTTGGAATCTGAGGAAGATGCCAAGGAGGCAGCGGGGACAGGCCATGCAGCAAGGGGTACCAGTGTTGTTGGGGCCAGTCTGGAGTTGTGAGAATGGTCCTTGGTTTTTCCTCCCTTATTTTGAGCAGTACCCTGGGGATGAGAGGTAAGGGAGGAAAGGCATAGACCGACAGAATGACCCAGGGGAAGGACAGGGCATCCACTTTCCAAGCCATGCAGTGATGCTCCCAGTGCAGAATTTGCTGAGCTGATGGTTGATGTGGGAGGCAAAGAGGTTGACCTTCGGGTTCCCCATTTCTGAGTTATTAGGGTGAAGGTACATCTGTTAAATTTCCACTTGTGTGGGTCCAGAAGATTTCTGCTTAGTTGGTATGCCAGACAGTTGAGATAGCCTGGTAGGTACTGTGCTAACAGGTGTAGTTGCATGGAAGATGCTGTGAGCCAAAGAGTCATGGCCAGCCTGCATAAAGGGTAGGAGTGAGTCCCTCCCTGCTTGTTGATGTACCACATCACAGTGGTGTTGCCTGTTTTGATCAGGAGAACCCCTGGAGAGAGAGAAGGGGTTTGAAAGCTAGCAAGGTGTGCTGCACAGCCATCATCTCTTTTTGATTGATGTGCAGAGGGATTTGCTGTGGGCTCCATTGGCCCTGTATGCATCTGCTGTCCAAGTGTGCACCCCAATTGTAATCTGAAGTATCTGTGGTGAGGGTCTGGGCGGTGGAGTGGGGTGGGGATGAAGGGCAGCTCCCTTGTTGTGGGAGCATGCTGTTGCCCACCAAAGAAAATCCTTTCCGAGGCAAGGAATTATAGGTAAAAGAGTTTCCAGGTCTTGAGAGTGTTGACACCAAAGGCTCTTTAGGTACCACTGAAGTTTCCTCATATGCAGTCTGGCATACGGAATGAGTAGTATGCAAGATGCCATGAACCCCAGAGCTTGCAGGATCTTCCTTGCAGATAGCTGGGGCCTGGTGGCTAGTTGAGAGGAGGCAGCTGTCAGGAAAATGTGTTTCTCTGGTGTAAGGTACGCCATCTGGGATGCTGTGTCCAGACTTGCTCCCATGAAGATTATTTTTTGGGTGGGCACCTGTTTGGATTTCTTTTCATTGATTGTGTACACCAGGGAGGTTAGTAGGGTCTTTACAAAGGCCAGGTGCTTGAGCAGCTTTTCCTGGCTGTCCACCTGAATAAGGCAGTCATCTAAGTATGGGTAAATTTGAATATTTCTTTGTCTGCAAAAGGCAATGGCTGGAGCCAGACATTTTATGAAAACTCTGGGAGCAGTAGATAAGCCAAAGGGAAGTGCAGAGAACTGAAAGTGTTGAGATCCTGCCCTGAAGCGGAGAGATTTCCTGCATGATACCCTGATAGGAATGTGGAGGTAGGCCTCTTTTAGATCTAGGGTGGCCAGCCAAGTGTCTTTAGAGAGTATGGGTAGCAGCTGTTGGAGGGTAAGCATTTTGAATTTTGGGATCACCAGGAAGGGGTTTAGAATGGATAGATCGAGGATGGGGCACCAGAAAAAGTCAGGACTAGAAGCCTTGGCCTATCTGTTCTGCAGGAATGTGTTCTACTGCCCTCATAAAGAACAGAGAAAGAATTTGCTTTTGAGCCTCTGCCAAATGATTCAATGGTAGATCTGAGAACCCTGTTGGGGTTGAGAGGTGTGGAAGAAAAATGTTCAGAACCCATTGGTCCTTGGTAATGGTGGCCCAGGTGCTTGAGTAAAAGGAGAGTTTTCCTCCTAGAGTTAAGTGAAGGTGGGCAGAAGGGGGGGGGGAGATGAGGTGAGTCATTGTGAGTTCTTACCATAATGGGGGTGGCTTATAACTCCCTGGTTTTGAAATGGAGGTAGTCCACTGCTTAGATCTCTGCATTCCCTGGGGCTGCTGTCTAGGGTGGTCTGTTTCCACAGGGCCTAGACTGGGCCAGTTTACTCGGAAGCAGAAAAAGACCAGTGCTTGGAGGGACAATGCCTGCTGAACTTATTTTGCTTTTTCTTCCATCTTTTTTAAGACCTCTTCTGCCTTAGTGCCAAATAAATTATCTTTATGCAAGGGGGCATCCAACAATTTGGATTTGACATGGTCTGGCAGGGGTTGTTCCTTAAGCCATGCATGTCTTCTAATGACAGATCCAGTGACTGATGCCCTGCAAGAAGCTTCTAGGGCATCAAAACCACAGTGCAAAGTGTGTTTCATTACTTGACTTGCAGAATGCATTAAGTCTTGTAAATCTTTAGATTCTGCCCAAGCAGGAAAGGAAGACATTTTTTGTTTAAGGAATTCCAAGGTATGTTGCTGAAATTTCAGCATATGAAACTGACAATTTTGTGCCCTGATAGCAAGAGTAGCTGAGGTGTATACTTTTTTACCCCACCTGTCCAAAGCTCGGGAATCCCTGTCTGACGGCGTGGGACTCTTAGCAGAGATTGCTTTAATCCCTTTTGGCCCTTGAGAAATGACGTCAGGGTCAGCTGCTGGATTTTTAAAAAGATATTTGTATGAGTCAGAGACTCTATAGTACCTGTCTGGTTTTCTGGGAGCAGGAGGTAGGGCATCAGGAGTCAAGCTGGATTTGAGGAAAACATCCTCCTTAGCATCCAGGACTGGGGGGGGATGGTGAAAGGTCTGTGCTGTGGAATTCCCTGAGTCTCTTTTTAGACTGAACCTAGTCCTGACTCTCCCATTGGAAATGCTCCCTTAAAGTATGCAGGGTTTCCCTAAAGGAAAAATCCTCTGGGGGAAAGGCTGAAGGAATGAAGTCCTATGCATCAGAATCCTCATAAGTGGAAAGAGGTTGCATGTCTTCATACTCAGATGCATCAGAATCATCTTACTCTTGTTCAGGCAAAACTACAGGGGACAAAGCTCATTTCCTTTTGGAGGGGGTAGCTTAGCTTCCCCTGATCAGCATAAGGTCTTCCACCATTTTAAGCATTTGAGACTGAGGAAAGGTAGCAGGCACCTGAGAGTGGGTCGTGGGTTTCTCGGTTGTGGTTCGAACCCTGGGCCTAAGAAACTCAGTTGTTTTTGAAAGAACGGTAGTCGCGAAAGAAGACGTCTGTTTGTGTCGAGATTCAGTAGTGCGAAGGACTTCCTCAGAAGCCGGTGTCTGCTCAGTGGCTCCGGACCCATCCAAGGTAGAGAGGACCGCAGGATCCTTAGTCGAAGAAGAGGTTTGCGGCATACTGGACTCCAAAAGGGTCTCAGTAGTAGCCTGCGAATCAAATGAAGTGGGCATCAGGGGCTGCAAAAGTGCCTCACTGAGTACCAGAGGACTGATGACTAGCGTAACGGAAGCATCATCTGTAGGTTTGGACCTGTGCGAGCTGTCTCTATCTTTATGTTTTTTGGAAGATCTGCTGTCGGATGGTTTACCAAAGTCATATCGGAATTCGAGGACTGTAAACGAAAATATCTGGCTACAATAAGGGCCAACGATGAATAGTTCTGGCATTGAACAAAGCACAGATGTGACAACGGGGGACACCATGATCTGGGCCTAAACAAATGACGCAGTAAGAGTGGAAGTCTTGGTGCAGTATTTGCTTTCTACAAGCAAGGCAATTATTAACTTTTTATGACATCGGTTAGTGCAAGAATAAAGAAACCCCAATGGAGTACTTAGCTTTAGAAGACTTCAACTTCAGTTTGGTAGACAAAAGTCCAGTTCCCTATCAGAGAACGAATGAATGTTGTATTGTTTGTTGTCTTCACTGTGTAACCTACTACTCTTTTTTGGACAATGATGATATTACTGTCCTTGATGCTCATATTTAAATATTAAAGGAATTAAAGAAATCTTAACAAAACAGGAAAGTGTTAGATGAATTGCAAAAAGGTTACCACCTGGCCCTCTACACAGGATACTCCCCTTTTGGGCAGTTGTGCCCTACAAAAAACAAAAGGCAAATAAATGTCCTGAGATTTTAGGACAAAAAGATTTCCTAAGTTTGCTTTCATAGTTGCATAAATCAATTATTTTGTGTCTGAAAGACTTAACATTATTTAAAATAGCAAAAAAAACCCCACCTTGCATTATATAAAACTAAGCTGCTGTTATTTTAGCAAGCAAATAGTGACATTTAGTCCTTTGCATTGGTTTTTGGATATGGTTCACATCCTGCAAACATTTACATTACAGTAAAAAAAAAAAAACCTCCATTTTGGGAGTCTGAAAATGTGGCAACTCTAAACGTAAACACTGCAATTACACCTCAAGATAATATTTCCTTGGAAAAACACACTTTTGCATCATACTCGGAAGGCCCCCTCCCAAGAATAAATTAAAAAAAAGATTTTAATAAGATTAAAGACATTGAAGACAGATACAGTACTCTGCTGGACTCTGGTATGGCACATGTAATTATCTTAATTACCTTCAGTGATAGCTTATTAATCTTTTTTTCTCATCTCAGCAGAACACTTAAATGTGATACAAGATGAGATGTTCAGTCATTTTACTTTTTTGAATTCCTTTCACTGGTTAAACAGGAGCCAAAAGGTGAGTAACCCTATTTTTTCCCTACACAACTGACCTCACTGGTCAGTTTAAGTGACTTTCTCAAAGCGAGAAAGGGTGCATTTAACGTTTATGTAAATTAAATCACAGTACTTACCTGCATTGCATTGTGTTAACCATGTTGTAGCCCCTCCCTATATGAATGTTCTCATAGCTAAACATTATTAATTGGCACCTAAATGCAGATGTGTAGTCCAAAACCACAGATAAATACAAATTAAATTGAAAATACTTGTTTTATGAAAATGTATCTAAAGCCAGTTTAAACAGAATGGTGCTGCTGCATTCATTTATTCTCAGAAAACTGTATGCTGAAGCTAAGTACTACAGTCCATCTTACCAAGCCACAGTGGTGGAGTTTTATTGCAGTATGGTGACAATATGACTCAAACACTGAAATTACTGATATATATAATTATGAAATCTCCAATACAAGTGATATATACAACAGGTTTAATGTACATCAATCTAACTGATGGAATCTCCTCTTACTCCATTATTGGCTACTTACTAGACCATTATTAAAAATAAAATCATTTTACAGTTTGAATCTAAATCATCTCTACTCTCACAAATGTGGAATTCTGGCAGAAGTGTTCTCAAGGGGTACAGATTCTAATTTGTGAGAATTAGTCAAGGCAGAGGATATTTACGTGGTAACATAAAATATATATTCCTGTAGAAAAAAAGTAATAAACACAAAAATGGATGCTGAAAGTAATATTTCAAGTAGATATAGCAAAGCTAGATAATAAAAGTCAGGTGCTAAAGAAAAACATAACTTACTGAAATAATGTCAACACATTGATTTTTTTTTTATTCCAGCAAAAAACAAGATATTTAACTACATACTTCAGAAAAATGCATGTTAAAACTAAGTTACGAATAATAACATTTGCCTAACTCATAAATATAAAAATTGCATGCTATAGACTTTACAAACTACTACTGTTCAAGCAGTTTCTTGAAGAGGATTTCCATGACCTGGAATGTATTAAAATAAGTCTCTGTTTATTAGCAAATGACATTGATAAAAACGTATTAAAACATGTGGATGGAAACACATTACCGGTTAATCTAGTCTACTCTTTTAATTGCTGGCATCTTCATGGCTTTCCTCCTTTCTCCTTGTTATCTTAACTCATCCTAAATCTGTCACATTTAATCATGAACCCAAAAGATTACGCAGAACTCTAACGATCTTTTGTTTTAAGATGTCCCAGTATTGAAAATATTCTCTTACTCACGCTCTCTCTCTCTGAAGAAATACTAACTGTAGCTTAAATGTATCACTCAGTCTTTTAATTATAACACTTCCCTTCTCTAACCTTACAGCTCAGTACATTTGCTTTCACATTTTAACTATCTGGGAATTCCAAGTTATTTCTTCACTTTCAGCGTACATAATTCCACAACCTCTAGTCATTTAGCATAGCCTGAGGTTTCCTTGCTATGTAACTCAGGGGCTAGCTGCAAATTTTGACAGATGTATCTATTCTGGAGACATTTTATTTATTTAGGCTTTGTAAACTACTGGGGTTGTACTGCAAATCCAGGGACGCTTGTGAGTGGAGACACAAGGTGCTATTCATACTAACTAGGGGAAATTTGGACAGGGCACCAGGGAACTTCTACCTTTTGGAGCTGCTAGATGGTGCCAAAGGGCTCCTGCGGCAACAAGAAAGAGGCTCAAGGGAAGCAGCATGGAAAAGGAGAGAAAAGCTATGGAAAGTTTAGAGAGAGAAAATAAGAATTTGGAGAAAAAAACTGCTCAATATGGAGGAGCATCAGAATATAAACATAGATTTTTGTATTGTGGATGCTACAAATAAGCAGCATTTTGCTGTCTCAATGAACAAGGAAGTAATGAGTCTGTTGGTGCAGATAACAGAACTGGCATCAGAAGGGCTTGCAGATGATGTTCTGTTAAAAATAATCCAGCAAGATGATTCAGGTGACAGTTCTGCTGTTTCACAGGGTGAGAAGACAGATTACCATCCTCAGCACTTCCGAAAAAAGTTATGTGGAGAAGGAACCAGTTGATGTGCCAGCAGAGAATGAAGCAGTTAAAACTGATGCAGCAATGACAGAATGTAAAAGAGGAAAGCAGCAACAAACTGAGAAGGTGTCTGGTTTTCTGGAAGCAGATAATGCAGTTACTACAACATACACAGCAGTGGTAGCAGGCAAAATAGGATAGCAACAACAAACTAAATGAAACTATTTGTAAACAGAAGATAAGTTGTGAGAAAATTACACTGTAATAGACAGATATTCTGTATGGGACAATTTAGTAACTGTTTTAGGTTTTAAAGCTCAAACAATGTAGTCTTTTATATATATTGGGACACAAAGTTTTTGTGACTTAACATTTGAAGTTGAGAGACTGATAATTACATTTCTGGAAATGTGTGACAAAAAGAACATTTACCCATGGAATGATTATTTGCTTTCTGGTAGCAACCTACATGTTAACAAATATGTTACTTTCCAGTTTAGAACTGATGAACTGGAAGAAGAGGATGTTAAAAATACATGCAGGCATTGTGTGAAACTATTAACAACACTATAAAAGTGAGAGATGAGAGAATGTTATGGAATGGAGGGCAGATGTTGGAAGCTATTTTGAAATGTGAAAAAACATGGTGAAACACCACCCCTCCCCCTTAGTAACCTCCCTACAAACATGCCTCCCATAGACACCTATGATACTCAGGCCCCAAATGGTTAGGTTCATAGGTTGTTAATAGGCTAATGGCCACTGGGGCTCTTAACAACCTATGAACCTAAGTGTTATTTTTGTGTCTGGTCATAGAGGGACATTAACATATGCTCTCCAGTCAAAATCAGGTTTCTTTTGTGGGGATTTTTTTCATTTTTTCATTTAATTAATGCTTGTGACAAGATACACTCTAACTGTGATATAGGGAAATATTGCCAGCCCAGCTATTTGTAAATAATTCTATGTCATTTGTGAATATTGATATGATTTTTACACAACTGTATGTTAAGTACTGAGCTAAGATGTATCCACACTGTACTCTGCTGGAACATAGAAGATTAACCCGCAAAACTTAAGAATAGCTGAGGTTAAGTTACTTTATAGCTGGGCCATAAACAAAAAATGTTATCTCTCAGTTTCGGTTCAGTAGCAGTCACAGTGTCTAGAGCTAAAAGTTTTTGTATTGTCTTGAAAGAGAAATAATTATGAGGTTTTAAATGTAAACGCGTTTTATTGTTTTATGACTTCTTAGCTGCTGCAAAGATCTGAGAGATATGTATTTTTAACACAGAGAGGTTAAATTCTGTTAGTTTCTGTTTTAGCCAGGAAACTGAAGTCAGGTGACAAAAAGTGATGTCATCCAAGCTAACCCAGCAGTAAATGTGACATTAATTTAAGAACTCTCTCAGAGAGAGAGACTGTGCATTTTGTATTTTGTCTTGGACCTAGCAATAACATCCACTCATCATCATCATCTGTACTTGCCTTGCTGTAAGTAAGATTTAGGGCAGAGTATCTTTTTAGATATAGATAGGAATATAGTAAAGATTAGTTTAGATGTTTTCTGTACTTATTTGAGACTGTCCTGCAATGTTGTTTTAAAATATTTCCTATGATTTTGAACTCTGAAGTTACAGTGTTGAGTTACTGAATATTGTCTTGTTCTTTTATTGTTATAAAATATATTTAAACCTATCTTTGTGGCTGTTATTTGAGATACATATTTAAGCTCTTAGAGTACTTGCATATGTATTTGGTGACACTGTACAGGTCACTCCTAAACAGTCTTGCAAGTCTTGGTTAGACTACCATTTGGATTAATAGTAACATTACACAGTAGGATTGGACACCCTTTGTAAGGGCCTTATAGTAGCTGATAAGTAGGGGTTGGTGGCAATAGAAACTACCTTATAATCTGGGAAGAAGGGACATAGTTGGTAAACCTGTGCCAGCCTTCTCCAGGTGTGTGTGTATGTGTGTGTGTGTGTGTGTGTGTGTGTGTGTGTGTGTGTGTGTGTGTGTGTGTGTGTGTGTGTGTGTGTGTGTGTGTGTGTGAGTATCAGCTACTTGGCCAGGGACATGAAGCACTGGTTGGCCAGAGAGAGAGTGCTGGAGGTCTTGGCTTGGCCACTAAGCTGAGATCTTAACCCTATAGCTCTGCCAGTGGGGAGTCTTATTGGGAATCTGGAGAAAGAGGGAGAAACCAGCCCCCAGACTGACTGTGATCTCTGTGTGTTCTTAAGGGACATTGTACTTTACTGTGTGTGTACTTCTCATCCTCCCAATGTGCATGTTCCCTAGCTGTTGCCAGTGCTGAGGATTGAGGCTCTTTGATTACTGGGCCAGTGCAGGGGCATCAGAGTAACCACTCTGGGGAGAAAGGACATACAGCAAGAGATGTGTGCTTGAATGTAGGTTGTGTAAAAAAGGGACACATTTGGATGGGTTGTCAAGAGCAAATATTAAACAATGAAAAAGAAGGGGGAAATACAGGAAAACCTACATGAGGAAGGACAACAACAGAATGGGAGGCAGGGTGAGTTGGGTGAAGATGAAACTGTAGATGCAAAAATATGGAGGGGGAAAATAATGTGGTGGTGAGGGAGACTGCATGAGGGAAGACAGATCAAGAGAAAGGATTTACACTAATAATTTGTTCTGAAGTTCTACCCAGTAAAAAAGATGATTCTGTGGATTAAGGATTATTTGTACCCAAATCCCAGAAAGAATATTCAGTTGGAGAAGAGTAAAATAAGACAAGACAAATTAAAAAATATTTTCCCTAAACTTAGAGGGGATGGGTGTGAATCTAACTGCAATAAAACTGTAGTGATTCATGCAAACAGGGTATAAACTGCAGCAAGTTTAATCAAATATTAGATTATGTAGTGGTTAACCCAAAAAATTGTAATTGCATGGGATTTTAATTGTGATTTAAGAGAAGATTTAACAAGAAAGGGAGAGATGTAAACAATACAGGAAGTGATAACATTTATTAAATTAGCTGCATGGAACAAAATTCAATGGACTTACAGAAGGGGAGCACTTGAATCTGAAAGTGATTATTTTGTATTATCAGAAGGCTTAGGGGTAGTAGATGGCAATACAGTTGTGACTGGGTTTTCAGACCATTTAGCAATATGGATAGAAGTGATAGAAGCAAAACAGTATATTAAAACAAGACCGGCAATAAAAAGATAGCCCCTCTGAACTGTGTCTTAAGAGAGTGTGAGAGAATAAAGGAAGAGTGTTGTGTACTCTGCAGAATGGCTGCTGGCATGGATTTTGATGGAGGAGAATGAAAGTCCACTATAGAAAGAGGCATTGAGGGAATCGATCCTGTGGGGCAGAGGCAGGACTCATGAGTGTGTGTACAGTTGGTCTGGCCAGTCTGGGTACCAGTGTTGTCTTCATCTGCTGTCTGCTCTGGCTTTCATCAAGTGGAAAGTGGCAGGGCAGAAGCCATAGAGGGTCAATGGCAAACCGTCATTGTTGTCCAACCAGACCGCCAATGTTGTCCGGGTGGAGCAGAATGGTTGAATTTTTCAGAATTTAATTTCTATTGGGTTTCAAAGAGATCTATGAGAGCCTTCCCTCTGTACTATTATCATTGAATTATCATTGTAAAACTGAGGATTCAACTTCATTTCATGTGGATCTGTCAATGTTTTGTACCACATCATGTACACTGTGGTGTCTGTGTTTATCAATAGCTGCCCCTGATGCAGTAGGGCAGTAGAGCCTTGAAAGCATTTATTACTGCTAGCATTTTTTTTTTTGATTGATTGATGTGGTTTTTTTTTTTGACCACCATTTGAATGCACCGCACCGATCTGTCGCCCCCGCCCAGGCATAGGGCGTCTGTTGTTGTGATGACTTGATTTGTTTGAGGCTTGCAGATGGGAGACCTTTTCCTTTTGAAGTCATATGATTTGTGGTAGTGTTGAGAGCGAACTGTTTTTTTTTTACCGTTGAAGTTTCCTTATATGCAGCTTTGCACATGGGATTAGCAGGATGCAGATGCAAGATGAATCAGAGAGCCAGGAGGATTTTGCTTGCAGTCAGAGCCTGGAAGGCAGCTGGTGAAGTGATTTATTGAGTTAATTGCCCTTGTTTCTATGGGTTGAGGTCGTGGATGGGTGTTTTGTGTGTTTGTGTGAAGCTGGGAAAAAATTATTGTTTGAGATTTGTATTAGATTTGACTTTTGTTGGGATTTGTTGAAAAAAAAGAAGAGATTTCAACAAACATATTAAACACAGGGTGTGGTGTTTCAAGAGTGTGTTTATGTGTGGCGCAGATCAGCGTCAGTCCAGATATGGGTATATTTGTATCCCTTGAAGTCTGCAGAAGGCAATTACTGATGCAGGCATTTCAGTGAACCTCTGGGGCAGGTAGATAAGCCAAAGGGCAATGCAGAGAATTGATAATGGGATGAACCTGCAAAGAAATCTGAGGTATCTTCTGCAATCTTGTCTGATTGGGACATGCAGATATGCCTTGAGAATAGCTTTCATCCATGAGATCTGAAATTTTGTTTTTGTGCATCTTTCACTTGTTTGCATTTTTTTTGCCTTTTCTTGTCTCTTTTACCCTCCTCCCTCTTCTTTAAACAACAAACAATTTTGAAAGAGGTGCATCTAGTAATTTTTAGCTTTGACATGGTCTGGTACCACATTGGAGTATATTTTGCCACTTGCTCTGCGCTGCACAACAAATCCTGCAACTCCTTCAAGTCAGTTTGTTTGAGGTTGTGACATTTTGCTTTCAACTGAGATAACAAAAACTGTGTTTACTTTTAACATATGGAACTGACAGTTTAATAAATAGTTTCTGGGTCAGCTGCATATAGCCAGAGGCCTGTAGGTATGCAAGGTTTCCCGAACATCTGAGAAATTATGGGATGAAATTCAAAAGTGGGTAGTTTTACCATTATGGAAGGATCATATAACCATGAGGGACTTCTATAAGAATGGTGGGTTGAATTGAAAATGAAGTATATTTTTCCAATGGCAGGATGAAGTAATAAAGGAAGAAAACATGAAGTATGAAAAAAAATAGAAATGTAAATTTGGAATGAAAGGTTGAATGAAATGTTATTTAATGGGAATGGATTTTAGCAGACATATTGTGAAGAATCAGAGAATGGCTATGGAAGGATTGGGGGTCATTTATGAAAGAATAATGAGGATGTTATAAGAAAAATGCTAAATAGTAAAAAAGTAGAAATTGTGTGCCTGTGTGCACATTTTATAAATATGTAAATATTTTTATGTTATACTAAATAAAGGACCCCTGCTGCATGCTCTTTTTGATAAGTGCCATGGAACCTTTTATATTCACTTGAGTTATTACCAACTCAGGGAGATAGGACCTTGGTCTAACATTTATCTGAAGGACCTTTCCCTTCACCAGATCTTCAAATGTCTGTACCACTCTTGCTGTCCCCACTAAGTATTTTCACCCTGTTTATAGAAATAAATGTTGTCATACAGATATGTTCTGCCTTGAGTAAGCTAACCAAATATCTGAATAAAAAGCATTTAACTTCAGTCTTCTCTTCTCCACACTATGTGACATCACATTTTGGGTAACCATTTGAAATGTCAGGACCTGCTACAGCCAGTCCTGAAACATGTAGACTGAATGGCCAAAAAAAGTCTGAAACTGTCATTTCTCAGAATATTCCCTTTTGTCAGAGGTTTGGTGATGTTGGAGTTACACTACATAAGTTTGGGTAGGGAAGAAAGCCCCCCCCCCAGCTAAAAAGAAGTTTAAAGGAGAATACTGATGTTTGAGATTTGCCCTTCTCCAGCATTAACAGTCTTTTTTTTTAATGTGTCAGCACTTGTCATTTTGAATGCTGAAATTTCAATAGGGAGCCCATGTTTTATTGATAAAGCCACTGCTCTAGCACACTAGTTAGAATATTTTTATTTTTAGATGGATATATTCCAGTCATTTGCCAACTATTTCACAAAGCCCATTCAGTGCCAGTCAGCTAAAAGAAAGCTGCACTCAAAGCTTTCTGTGGCATGCTTTTAGCTTCCCCAACCCTAACCTGACCATGCAGGAAGACAGCTCTCTACTCTCACTAACAACAAACTCCCAGGATGAAAACCCTTTAAGAAAGTTGAAATATCCTCTGTCCAAACATTCCATTCATTTAGTTAATTCCAATCAAGTGATCTTTGATGAAATTGTCATATCAGTAGCGTAGCTAGGAAAAAAGGGAAAGAGAGGCAACTGCCCTGGGCACAAAGTGTTGGATAGGCGTAATCAGCCGATATGGATCTTTCTTTAATACAATATGGCTGTTAAAAGCCAGCATTGCATTTGCAGTCAAACCTGAGAACTGTGGCACTATGTGTGTTGTCTAAACTGTAGCAACTGCTGGCTACAATTGCTACAGTTTAAAAGTAAAATAATATATTGCACCCTGCAGTGCAATGTGTAGGCAGGGTATAAACTGTAGCTACTGTTTGCTATATTTGTAGCAAGCAGTTTGCTACAGTTTAAAAGACATTTTTTAAATGTGCTTCAGGAGGGTTTGAGGCAGGGCACAGAAATGGGACCCACATTGCTGGGACAGGGAGGTGCAGTACAGAGAACTTTGTTTTTTGCTCTTCAGTGGAAGAGCTTGTGGGGGGGTGGCTGCTTTTTTTTTTCTTGCTCTTCACTTGAAGAGCTGAGGGGGTAGGACACTGGTTTGTGGTACTGGCACAGGGCACTGGTTGAGCCAGCTATGCTTCTGTGTCAGATGATAGAAGATCTTTCTGTCCCAGCTGGTAGTCTTAAGGTTTCTACTCATTAGATATACCCAGAACTACCTATTCCAAATAAGCATCTCTCTCTCTCTCTCTCAGGTTCTACTCACAAACTGCAAGGTAATGTATTTGTTCACATATTGAACCCTACATTCCACCTTCTGAAATATTTCAAGAATCATACTCCGTCTCTCTACTGTTTCCATCATCCTCAACTTTTTTTTATACATCATCTACAGAAATGCTAATATTACTCCAAGATGATGGGTAGCAAAAAGACAGAAACATTCCAACATTTCTCTGGCAGAGACCAGATAAGGGGAAGACACCATCAACATTTTTTTCTGTTATCTTGACACACTTACTGTATTGACATAACTCATGGGGTAGACAGATATACATTTAAAGTAATAAGATGCACAAATGTATTGACTATTACTATCACCTTTTACTGCCATGATTGGAACATGAATCTAAACCCTTAAAAATGCAGATCTGAAACCTAAGAAGTCTTTATATATCAAGAATCATTCCTCTGTTTAGAGTTATACTTGATACTCAGTCTGGTAATCCAGTCCAATTACTCCACAACTCAAAAGCATTCTGAAACTTTAAAATTCCACCCCTTCTTCAGTTTTAGGAAAATCTTTGTTATTACTGTTCTGAAAATATTAAATAAAAATCCTAGGGCCAGATTCCAAAAGAGTTGCTCTTAGTGTAAGTCAGCCTTTATTCCAAAAAGACTTTGGTGTAAGGCCTATGTATAAACAAGCTTACTCTGGGGGCAAGATTCCAAAACAGCTCTCACTTACACTGATAGCAAGTCTTTTGGAATTGAGGTCTTAGTCTGCTAATTCTGAAAAAAAAACTCTTATTCACCTTCCTTCCTTAAAATGGTAACTCTGAAGAGTGTCATTGTCTCTTACCTCCAGCACTGTACTGTGCATACACCATTTAATCATAATATCATTTATCCCATTTGTAACATCCCCTCTCCTGGCACTCTCGAAGACATCCATCCAAATTCTACCCAGCCCACCCTATCCATTACTATGAAGCACTGGAAGAAGGTAGTTTATAATCTGGTTCTTGAATACATCAACAAGTTTGGCATACTTTCAGTTGTGTAACACGGGTTTAGGAAATTATTCAAATCACTGACTGCAATCCCTAGAGTCACAGATACAGTAACTCACAAAATAGAGAAGCACATTCTCATGGGTGCATTGTTTGCAATATGAAAGGGAGATGCCACAGCAACCATGGTTTGTCATCTTACACTGTTTTTTAAGGAACCTACTTATCCAAGAAACTACCAGTAGGCCAACATGTAAAAATGTACAGGCTTACAATATATGAAAAAACTCATAACAGCTAACTATTTTGTGACTCTATACAGCAATGCAAGTATTTTATTTATTAAGTATCCAAAATGTCTTAGTCTTATACATTTTACATAAAAAATTAACAAGAACAAAATCATAAAAGGTAGCAGACCCTGGTTAAGACTGCAGAAAGTTTTTAGAATTATTTAAACTAAAAGTTAAGCAAGCTAAAGACAACCAAAGTACCCTTGATAGACTGCTGGTAGAGTGTCCTATAAAGACAGAATTTCACAGGGTTCTTGAATGAGTCCTCAGGTCCTTGCATTTGACCACATACACAGGTAAAACCTATTTATCTGAACTCCTCAGGATCAAGACATGGCTGGGCAAGGATTGGAAAGGAAAGAGAGAAAATAAAAATAAAAAAACAGAACAGTCATGTGTACAGCCTGGAGAACAGTCATGTGTACAGCCTGGAGAGCAGTCATGTGTACAGCCTGGAGAGCAGTCATGTGTACAGCCTGGAGAACAGTCATGTGTACAGCCTGGAGAGCAGTCATGTGTACAGCCTGGAGAACAGTCATGTGTACAGCCTGGAGAACAGTCATGTGTACAGCCTGGAGAACAGTCATGTGTACAGCCTGGACTTATCAATAGGAGTAATGATTTAGTAAATCTCAGCTTCTTAATGAAGCAGACACTTTTTTTCTGAAAGAAGGCTATTTAGGTTCTAGGGTCTTGTGAAATGTAAATGTTATTTGTACACCAAAATATGCAATATGTTTGCAATTTCATGAGAAGGATATACGTTCATGAATTGTTTCATTGCAGAGAGACAAGCAATGGTTATGCACATATCTCATGTAACAGATGGGTTTAGCTTATAGCCTGAGAGGCTCACATCAACAAGTAAGATAACCTACAATGAGAGAGGGGAGTCTTTGAGATGTGTAAAAAAATAGCAAGCTGTTCTCAAACAAGGGATTATGTTTGATATGGAGCTCCTTAGTTAGGGACGCTGACACTCACCATACAATTAACAGAATCTGTCCCATTTCCCTCACTAAAGCATAATGGTCAGGACACTTGACTTTGCCTACTTTTTTTTTAATGAAATACTGGATTAGTTGTGTGACATCAGCAGACATGTGATCATATCATCAAGTGGTCAAAAGTTTATAACGACCTGAGAATGCAACATTCAGATTACATAGTCAAACTATTTTCTGATACTTAATTAAGCAATCAAAAAGGAATGGGCTGGAATGAAACAGAAATTAAGTCAACTGCACTGTGGTGTCCCAAAGCTGTTAGGCAAAGTGTACTTATTTAGAAGCTAACCCCCTTTAGTATTTATCATTTTAAAAAGTCTACACCCCTACAAGACTGTTTTACCCAGTCTTCAAATGACTATATTTCCAAATCACTTTGGCATTATCTCATGTAATGTATTGATTTATTTAATTTGCAAGAAATTATAATGAGACACTTACAATAAAACAACCATAGACTGTTTTACTAGTATCAAAGAAAACTGGGCAGCTATACCTTGAACTGTAGTGAAAAAAAAACATTTAGTCTCACATAAAAAGAGAGCAAAAACTAAGTTATTAAGACTTAGATGCAATAATTTAACAAGAGTGTGTACTTACATTTCTGTATACTTTTTACCTCCATACATTTCAAACATCAGGCCAACTCCTCCAGCTCTGTAAGGGCCATCATCCAGACATCCACAAGGTTGCCTGTACTCTTACCAGCATCCTGGCATTTTTTTTTAAGTCCTAGCTCCTCTTCTCCATTATGCCTCCTCATGTACTTAGACACTTCTGTGGACCTGCTGGGAAAGGCTACCTTGTTCATGGATTGGTGAGCTGGACACTCACCACAGGACTGTCATGCAGACATCGCTGAACCTCCTTCAAGGGACTGCCACATAAGATAACTCTATTCCATCACCTACTTCCCCAAGGTTAGGCACACATATCCTCCCCTCACCAACTCCGGCCTTCCCCCTGTAGTACTAATTAAACGGTCACCTGTGTCACATTGGCCTCTAGACCAATGAAGCCAGCATGTATACATATATATATTTTTTAATACTTTTATTTAAAATGTTTATAATTTCATTCAAAAGCACATTTATTGGACACAATTCAGTTATGAGAACACACTGTCGTCATTAAAATACATTTTCACCTGATAGTTTGCCAGCATTTACTTTGAGGTAAATGATTGCAAATTTTTAATAATGCATGCCTAAGCACAATAAAACACAATTTAAAAATGTAAAAGAGATGAACGAAGCTTCCCCCAAGAATTTGTTCCAGTAAAAGGTCCGACACAGCAGGATAAAATCACAAGGAACACTTTTACAGACACCCAATGAATGAAAAAACAAATACAGAATAGGTAGGTAAGCGCTTTCACGATTAAAACATAACTTACCTACCTATGCTGTATTTGTTTGTTCATTCATCAGGTGTCAAAAGTGTTCATTCTGATTTTATCCTGCCATGTGTTGGTGGTTCCTGGAATTTTTAAATAATTTAAAAATTAATTAAACTGATAAACATTTAAACAGCTAACAGAGCTGCACTTTCATATATACAGAATCACTATATTCAGTTAGACTTCTTACTATACTATTATTTCTAAAACAGACTTTTAAGTTGACCCTGGCAGTAAATGTCAACAGTACCTTCAGATTTTTAATGACATTTTCAGGACAAAATACTTGGATGCTCAGCTTTACAATGCATACAGCACAAGATAACACAGCTAAATACAAATAAACAACTATTTCAAATATCTTAGTGTCAGATGGACTTTTCAGTTATTTGATGTAACATTTAGAATGACAGAATAGAAACATAATTGTTGATGTTATACTAATAAATTACAGATATGATTACATGTATTGAGTTTGTCACCCAGAATATATCATGCACATATGTTCTTGGCAAAAAGAAGGAGACAAGTATAATAGCTTTGTATGCCTAAAGTGGTTTACAACAAACACACACATGCCATTATCTCATGACACATTTGCTCAAAAAGGCAAGTGCTCTAACTGGCTTGATATTACTTAACTATTTAGCCCTTCCAACACAGAGCCCTAATTGAAACCCTAAACCTCCCACCAAGATGCTCAATTGCTTCTTTGTTCCCTAACCCTAAAATTTCACAATCCCTCATTACGCCTAAGATTCCCTGATCGATCCCTAAACCTTGAACTCTATGCTAACCCTACTCCCTCACCCTAAACACCCTTCCGGTTCCTTAAACCTAAAACTCCCTCCCTGCTCCAGAAACATAAAACTCCTCTCCCACTTTCTAACCCTAAAATCTCCCTCCCTGTACCTGCCATACTTACCTCACTCAGATGTGAGTAATGTTTTTGGGTAAGGTCTGACAGCTGCTTGACTGAACACGCTACAATTTGAGTCTCCTGCTTTAAAACAGTGTTCTTTGCACTAATGGGATTTGAGTGCTTGTATCAGAACCAAACCTACAACTGGCTCCTAACATCTACAAGATCACACCTCTGAAAATATTTGAAGTTCTCCAGCAAAATTCTTCAGAAGCTATGCCATGGCACTACAGCTGCAAAACACATTTAGTTTCTGATTTTAGGCATACAGATGCATGAACTGTGTCACTTTTTTTTAAGACAGAAAAGCACCACAGTTAAGTATGGTATGATTTTTAAGTTATACTTTTTAACAAAAGGCATTTTGTTATTCATAATGCCTGGATGACCAACTTTTTTACTTTCATAAAAAAACAGAGAAACTAGTGATCTTAAAACTTCATTGATGAGTTCAGTCACAATAATTTCCAAAAATCATGAAACCCAGGTAGCATCCCAAAGCAGCAAGCCTTTATTCATCACAGACAAGTGATCCTCAGTATAAAAAATCAGAAATATTTTAACAATCTTACATAAATTATATAAAAAATATATGAATTGCATAAAAAAATATATCTTTAAATAACTTATTCATGAACACTAATATACAACATCTACATACATATGTTGTATGCCTATTGATATACCCAATGGCTAGTTGATATATTTCAAATTCATAAATTCCAGCTCATATGAGTATATAATTTCATCAAATATAATATACAAAATTTTCCAGTGTTCATTAAGTCCAGGTTTATACTGGTGCAGCTCTACCTGAGCATCTGAGATGTCAGGGGGCAGCACTCTGTTGGGATAGATATTTGCCTCTTTGGTGGGAGAGGGGGGAGAAGTTTTGCACTGAACTGTCAGCTAGGGATGTTGGCAATGTCTGTGCTCGGGTGTATTTTTCGTCATTTTTGACTAATTCTGAGCAGCATTGGGAATTCCCACCAGGCTCCCTACATATTCTAAAGAAAGCCCTTGTGATTATCCTTAGTGTCCTGTGCAATTTTCTTCAGAAGCTGGCCTTAGACGATTTTATGAGTGGATAGCATGAGTTTATAAAAATTTAGAACCTTTGGGCTATACATAGCCCCCAAGTTAATAATCCATAACCTTTCCTTTTGATCCAGTATTTTATCTTTAGATAAAGACAACCCATCATCTATAATGACATCTATCCCTACAAATATATAATGTGTGGAAACATGGAAAGAATTTCTAGGCTACTTGAATTCTAACATTTTTGGTCTAGTATTTGTAAGAAATGTGGATCTGTTTAATGTGGATTTCCTTGATGTTAATGTTTCTAAATTAATAGATGGCACTATTGCTACAAGTCTATATAGAAAGCCTTTTACTAAGAATTTGTTATTGGAGGCCACAAGTTTTCATCCAAACCATATTATTAGAAGTTCACAGGTTCATAGGTGTGTACTAGGCTAATGGCCCCGGGGCCTTTACAAGCCTAACCATAGGATTACCCTGGCATAGTGCCACCCGACCTTAGTTCCCAGTGCCTCTGTTGAGTAGAGCCACTGGAGTTATCCCTGGGGTGAATTTTCTGTTTCCCATCCACTCATCAAGATTTCCCTTAAAGAGGGTCAGCGAGGTGCTCTGCTTGACATGTATGGGAAGTCTGTTCCATAGCATGCGCAGTATCCCCAAGGCACAATTTATGAGGTTGAGATGGACTTGCAGATCAAGGGAATAACTTGAAGTTGAAGCTACAAAAATGGAAGGTAGATTTGTTAAAAAAGTTTACAATAAAGTAAGTGTAAGACAGTAATGGATTTTGGCTTCTAATTAATTAAGGGAAGATTTGTTATGATTGGAAAAAAGAGAAAGTGAATGTATTAATAACATACCTACATCAAGGTTAATAACCACATATGGCACTGACACCTTTAAAATCCATTAAGTAATTAATAAACATTGGCATCTTCTAAAAATGGATTTATTTTTTAAACTATGTTTAGATGACTATTGCCACTTTGGTTTTTGGAGGGGTAAAATATAGCTGAACACTTCTCATGGTTTAAGAAGTGGAGCTCAAATAAACAAATGTTTAAAAAGAGTTTAATATTTGGTAGTATACATTGTGACAATTATGTGTATTGTAAAGTTGTATCTAGACCTAGATCCTTCATGGCAGTTAATACACCCAAAGTAATTACCATTAGATATTTAATTACATGCATCACAGTATGGGGTCACATACATGGGAGTGTGTCAATGTGGAGCATTTTATGTTGGCCAAACCTCTGAGGCATTTAAACAGAGCATAGCAGTGCATTTAAGTGATATAAACTGTAAGTGCCCTAGGAAACCTTACATAAACATCAACTTGACCATACTTCTGCACATTTTATATTTGTAGGTATATATGTAGTTATAGGTAATGGTTTGTCTTCTTTATCTAAACATAAAATACTGGATCAAAAGGAAAGGCTATGGATGATTAACTTGGGGGTATGTATAAACCTGGACTTAATGAGAACTATATTTGATGAAATGGTATATTCATATGAGCTGGAATTTATGAATTTGAAATATTTTACCAAGTAACCCAGACACTGGGGATGCACAAGCCAGTGCATTTCTTTGTGCCGATCCCAAGCCCGGATAAATGGGGAGGGTTGCGTCAGGAAGGGCATCAGGCATAAAATTTTGCCAAATCATACATGCAGTCAACAGTAGAGAAATACATACTGGATCGGTCAAGGCCCGGGTTAACAATGACCGTCACCAGTACTGTTGGCCAACAAGGTGCTGGTGGAAATTGGGCTACTGTTGGCTGAAGGAGGAGGAGAGGGGGAAGGCATGCCTGAAGGCAGGTAAAGGCTAGGACTGTGATAGTGAGGGTTGGAACTTTGAATGTTGGCAGTATGACTGGTATAGGGAGAGAGCTAGATGATATGATGGACCGAAGGAAAGTTGGTATATTGTGTGTGCAAGAGACCCAATGGAAGGAGAGCAAGGCTAGGTGTACTGGAGGCAGTTTCAAACTGTTTTATCATGATGTGGATGGGAGGAGAAATGGAGGAGAAATGGCGTAGGCATTATCCTGAAGGAACAGTATGCTAAGAGTGTTTTGGAGGTGAAAAGAGTGTTGGATAGAGTGATGTTTATGAAGCTGGAAATTGATGGTGTAATGATGAATGTTGTTAGTGCATATGCTCCACAAGTTGGGTGTGTGATGGATGAGAAAGAAAAAAATTTGGAGTGAGTTGGATGAAGTAGTGATGACTGTACCCAAGGGTGAGCGACTGGTAATTGGAGCAGATTTCAATAGGCATGTTGGTGAAGGGAACAGAGGGGATGAGGAAGTGATGGGTAGGTATGGTGTTAAGCAAAGGAATGCAGGTCAGATGGTAGTGGATTTTGCAAAAAGGATGGACATGGCTGTATATGTATTTTAACAAGAGGGAGGAGCACAGAGTGATGTACAAGAGTGTAGGAAGATGCACACAGGTGGATTATATCTTATATAGAAGGGCCAGTCTGAAGGAGATTGGGGACTGTAAAGTGGTGGTAGGGGAAAGTGTAGTTAGGCAGCATAGGATGGTGGTTTGTAGGATGACATTGGTGATCAAGAAGAGGAGGATGAGTGTAAGGGCAGCACCAAGGATCAAATGGTGGAAATTGAAAAAGGGTAATTGTGAGGCAATGTTCAGGGGAGAGTTAAGACAGGCACTGGGTGGCAGTGAAGAGTTACCGAATAGCTGGGTAACTACAGCAGAGCTAGTAAGGGAGATGGCTAGCGGCCCTAGGTCAACTGGTGCCCTAGGCAAAAGGGTTCCACGGCACCCCCCAACACATTACCTGGTGCCCCATCCTGGTCTACCTACACCAAATAAATACTGGAAAAGCGCCCCTGCTAGACTGGTGCCCTAGGCGGCCGCCTAGTTGGCCTATGCCTAAGGCCGGCCATGCTAGAAAGGTGTTTGGTGTGACATCTGGAAAGAGGAAGGAGGGACAAGGAGACCTGGTGGTGGAATGAAGAAGTACAGGAGAGTATACAGAGAAACAGGTTGGCGAAGAAGAAGTGGGATTGTCAAAGAGATGAAGAAAGTAGACAAGAGTATAAGGAGATGAGGTGCATGGCAAGGAGAGAGGTGGTGAAGGCTAAGGATAAGGCGTATGAAGAGTTGTATAAAAAGTTGGACACTAAGGAGGGAGAAAAGGACCTGTACCAATTGGCTAGACAGAGGGAACGAGCAAGTAAATATGTGCAGCAGGTAAGGGTGATAAAGGATAATGAGGGAAACATACTCACAAGCGAGGAGAGTGTGTTGAGCAGATGGAAAGAGTACTTTGAGGGGTTGATGAATGAACAGAATGAGAGGGAGAGAAGGTTGGATAATGTGCAGATAGTAAATCATGGCGTGCAGTGGATTAGCAAGAAGGAAGTAAGGATAGCTATGAAGAGGATGAAGAACAGAAAGGCTGTTGGTCCAGATGACATACCTGTGGAAGTATAGAGGTGTTTAGGTGAAATGGCAGTGGAGTTTTTAACTAGATTGCTTAAGGAAATCTTGGAAAGTTAGAGGATGCCTGAGGAATGGAGAAAAAGTGTTTTGGTACCGATTTTTAGGAATAAGGGTGATGTGCAGAGCTGTAGTAACTACAGAGGGATTAAACTGATCAGTCATAGCATGAAGTTATGGGAAAGAGTAGTGGAAGCTAGGTTAAGAAGGGAGGTGATGATTAGTGATCAGCAGTATGGTTTCATGCCAGGAAAGAGCACTACAGATGTGATGTTTGCTCTGAGAGTGTTGATGGAGAAGTACAGAGAAGGTCAGAAGGAGTTGCATTGTGTCTTTGTGGATTTAGAGAAAACATATGACAGGGTGGCTAGACAGGAGTTGTGGTATTGTATGAGGAAGTCGGGAGTGTCAGAGAAGTATGTAAGAGTGGTACAGGATATGTATGAGGGTAGTGTGACAGCAGTGAGGTCTGCAGTGGGAGTGATGGATGCGTTTAAGGTGGAGGTGGGATTACATCAAGGATTAGCTCTGAGCCCTTTCTTATTTGCAATGGTGATGGACAGGTTGACAGATGAGATCAGACAGGAGTCCCCGTGGACTATGATGTTTGCAGATGACATTGTGATCTGTAGTGAGAGTAGGGAACAGGTGGAGGAGACCCTGGAGAGGTGGAGATATGCTCTAGAGAGAGGAGGAATGAAGGTCAGCAGGACTAAGAAAATACATGTGTGTGAATGAGAGGGAGGATAGAGGAATGGTGAGGATGCAAGGAGTAGAGGTGGCGAAGGTGGATGAGTTTAAGTACTTGGGATCAACAGTTCAGAGTAATGGTGAGTGTGGAAGAGAGGTGAAGTAGAGAGTACAGGCAGGATGGAGTGGGTGGAGAAGAGTTTCAGGAGTGATTTGTGACAGACGAGTACCAGTAAGAGTGAAAGGGAAGGTCTACAAGAGGGTAGTGCGACCAGCTATGTTATATGGGTTGGAGACAGTGGCACTGACAAAAAGGCAGGCGTCAGAGCTTGATGTGGCAGAGTTGAAGATGTTAAGACTTGCACTGGGTGTGACAAGGATGGACAGGATTAGGAATAAGTATATTAGAGGGTCAGCCCAGGTTGGAAGGTTTGGAGACAAAGCCAGACAGGTAAGATTACATTGGTTTGGACATGTGCTGAGGGGGGATGCAGAGTATATTGGGAAAAAGATGCTAAGGATGAAGCTGCCAGATAACAGGAAAAGAGGAAGGCCTAAGATAAGGTTTATGGATGTGGTGAGAGAGGACATGCAGGTGGTTGGTGTGACAGAACAAGATGCAGAGGACAGGAAGAAATGGAAATAGCTGATCTGCTGAGGCGACCCCTAACAGGAGCAGCCAAAAGAAGAAGAAATATATTATCATTGGATATATCAATAGGCATACAACATATGAATGTAGTTGTATATTAGTGTTCATAAATAAGTTATTTAAAGATATATATTTTTTCTATGCAATTCATATTTTTTATACAATTTATGCTATAAGAGTATATATCACTTAGTCCAGTGAAAATATATTTGATTGTTGAAAATATGCCTTTTTAGACAAATATTTAATATACAAGGTATGAATACTTTTAAAAGTAATGTTGCTTTAAATTGCAGTGATTTAATCTTGCAAGTTGTACTAGCTTGTTTTTGTACTGATGATGCCACTGGGCGAAACCAGTCTACTTTAGCTCTATAGTTCCCTAGCCAAACTGCTTCTTATCTATGAAAAATACACTGAATCGTCCTTTGGAAACTGAATAAATTATATGTTGATACAGATTGCTGGATTTTTGATGTTGATGGGACTATACGCATGGTCTGCCACCACTGATAGTAACTAAACACATTGCTTCTTGGCTATCGCACTGAAATGCCTGTACGTGCTTATGCATAGGATGGAACACTTTGGTCAGCCTTCAAAAGTACTTAGTAAAATATACAGCCCAGATAATACATTATATAAGTTGTCCTGCTGAGATCTCTATATAAAATAATTCAGTGAGAATCTTACTTTGTGAAAAAAGAAAGCTGTATCAAACTTACACAACCACCACGTTTATTAGCAAAAAAATAAATAATAAAAATAGGATAACGTTAGCGCTTTCACGACTGCTCTTGTCGCTTCAGACAAACTGAACTCTCCAGCCAGTTTATATCACAAGCAGTGCCTATAGCCACGCCAACCTTCTGGAGATAGAACTCATTTTCAAACACAAAGACATTATTTTCTAGGATAATCTCTAATAGACTGCAAATAAGCTGAACCTTGTCATTTTCATAACATCTGTTCATAGTAAGAAAATCTCTGATCATATTAATGCCCCATGTGTTGGGTATTGATGTAAGTGACTTTCACACATGCATATTTATGGACTGGCTTTTTAAAATTTTAGATGTAATTTACTACAGCATTCTCTGACTAGAACATTAGCTTGCTTTAATTGTATAATTGGAACATTTGATTCCTATCAGCTGATAGCTAACATGTGATATAAACTGGTTGGAGAGTTGTTCAGTTTGTCTGATGAAGCGACAAGAGCAGTCATGAAAGCGCTAACGTTATCCTATTTTTATTATTTATTTTTTGCTAATAAACATGGTGGTTGTGTAAGTTTGGTGCAGCTTTCTTTTTTCACTTGGTCTTGCTACTCTGCACCTCTCTGCACTCTGAGCCATTTAGTTTATTTTTAGAATCTTACTTTGGTTTACTAGACTCAAAGGAACCTTACATTAATATGCTAAGCTTCATGCCTTCTTTACACAGCCAAAGCCTAGTTAGTTCTACCATGGGAAGTCTTGTTAAGACCCCTCCAGCCCTGAATGACTTCTCTAGGCCTACTCATCTTTCCTTGGTTCATTACACTCCAACATGTAATACTATAATTGAATTCACATGTGAAAACTCTCTTCTTCAGATTACTACAAACACCTTGTATATAACCCTTATTTCCGCTGTCACATTTTGGAAATGACTATTCACTTAGCATGTCCTTCTCAGCTATCATATATTTAATTAGTATTTCTATTTCATCATTTACCAACAATAAAGATAAATATGTTACTATTTACTTAATAAACTGTATTTATTAAATACAATGACAAAGATAATGGAATAGCTCACAGTGATGTGATGTACTTAGGGGGCAAATCCTTATATTGATGTTTGCATAATGATGATACCTTCCTAGAAGAAGTGTTTGCGCCCCTAAAAGTGGACTTTCTCAATACACACTATAAGGAGAAAGAGATAGATGATTGTATAGCACAAGTATGTTGTGAAAGAGAGAGGGAGACCTTATTTTGCTGAAAGGGTGGAGAATGGTGAGGAGGTAGGTGGACAATAAGAGAGAAGATGAGTGAGGGTACCCCTAACATTTTCTAGTAATGTCAATATCTTTTGTGACATTATTAGGAGAAACTGGAAGATATTACATGTCTATGATGAGTTAAAAGGGGTGATATCTGAAACACCACACTTTGCGTTTAGAAATAATCATTCCCTTTAAGACAGCTATGTTATAGGGAACATATCAAGGATTCTGCTCCCCGTTCACAACATCAAGGGACATACCCATGCAGAGGTTGTGCTGCATGTAAACATATATATTCAGGGATGAAGTATATACATCCTGTCCTTGGGTTTTCTATACAGTGTGCTTTCTATGCTGATTGCATGACTAAGAACTTAGTTTATTCTTGTTTTGCTTAGTATGTGGGGTGTTTTGTGTAGGCATGATGAGTCATACTCTTAGAGAATGTATACTTGAACATATACATGACATTAGGAATGGTAAGAGCACTAATGCTCTTGCTCGTCATGTTATTGCTGAAGGTGATCATCACAAATTTAAGTTCTTTGTATTGGAGATGATAGAAGAAACGAGTGGTGGTGACATTCGGAATAGGATAGCAGTTAAAGAGCAGGATTGGATTTTAATTCTTCATGCTGATAAGTCACCAGGTATTAATGGGTCTTTATTGTTAAAATCCTACTCTGAAAGCTTGTGCACTTCCACATTAAGGAAGAGTTTTATTTGCTGTTAAGTTCTGAGCTATTAGTTGCTGTTATGATTTTTATATATATTTCATATAATTTTTTTATCCATTAATAAGATGTTATTTTAATGCTAAGTTAATTTTGTTTTTGATTGGTTAATTGATCAATGATATGGATATAAATGTAGATTTAAGTATTTGGGTTTAGTCTGATGAAGTGATCACAACATCACAAAACCACTCACATTTCATACTTTTTATCTTGGTTGTTCCTCTTATAACTTTGAATAAATATTTTACCGCAGCCATGGTGGTCAAGCACTTTATGTTATTTATTTTTCTGTGGATTTTTTAGTGCAAGACCTTCATCTACCAGCGCACTTGTGATTTGATACATTAAGTCTGAACTCTAACTTAATTTGCATTCAGAATAATTTAATATTTTTACTACTTTAGAATATGACAGCATACCATAAGCTTATCTAAAACAACATTTATGCAAAAGCAGGGTCTCCAGAGAGAAGAAAATGAAATAAAATAAAATAAAATGAAGTTTTACACAGTGCCTATAGTCTTTTGGCATAAGTGCTAAATAATATAGATGATGCAATGAAATTTACTGAAAATGTGGCAGTTTTCAAAGCAACAATATTTCTGTTTGCAGTTTTGACAATCTATTTTTCCACATCCTCTGACACAGTGATTTAGCAAAGAAAATCAACTGATGCATTGATAGCTACCAAGAATGGCATTCAGTGGTCAGTTAACTGTCCTTAAGAAGTTAAAAGACTGGAGACGTCAAACATGCAACATAATTAATCTTAACAGTTCACTATGCAGGACAATGGTGCTGTCTCTTCTTTGTAGATCAGTTCTAATTATTAGGCTTCAGTTTAAAAAAAACTACAGGTGTGGTTTCTTTTTACATTTTTAACAGTATTGAAATTGCCAGATCAATAGGATATTTGTGTGTTATCCTTACAGACTTTCCCTTAAATTGACCAAAATAACTTTGCCTGGATTTTGTTTGTACATTAATGTTCAGTGTTGTGCTTTTTTCAGGCCTATTTACTGACTACATGCTGTAGTGATATATTTAGTAAGGCATTTTCATTATGTTAATGTTACTTAAAAATATCAATATCTCAGAGAAACAGTGTGTCGTATTTTCTTATTTTTCTACCTACTGCTCTTGTTGCAGTGATTTCACACTGAGAATAGTAAACCCCCATGTGAGGGTTGAAGGAATATCTGTCCTTATGCAACAATAACTGTTTTGAATTTATAGATGGTGTTTTAGCACAGAACTGTACTCTGCAATGATTTCTTGCAGTTTGAATGTGCAGTTGAGGCAGCAGTTTCATGCTATGAGGTATGAGACAGGCTGAGTAAAGCTTGCAACTGTGTTTCAATAAAACATGCAGAAAAGCTGTATTTGAGTTAAATAATATTTTTCATAAAAACTGCACAACATTTATGCCTGCTGCTTCCAAGAAATCCTATGGATGTAAAATAATTGCACTGGATGTAAAAAAAAAAAAGTAATAATAATAAAGTAACAATATTTAGCTTTTTAAGCAGAGATGAAAAAAAACGTAGAAATTGAAATGCTTAATGTATTTACTGGCAGACTGTTTTTCAAGAATTACTTTATTTGAAGACCAACTTTTCCACCCCACCCCCCACCACCACTATCCAAAATTACGAGTCTGAGGAAACAGAGAGCTTAACACTTAAATCATTTAAATTAAGGGAAAACACAAAACAGACCCTGAGATGGGACTCTAAGCCTGGACAGTACTTGTCAGCTAGTCTATGCTTTGTTTCTGAACTGAGTAGTTACACTTTTCCACCTTGAATATAGATTTCTTGGACTGTGAGCTCATAATTTCTTAAATGTATTTGCCTGAGCATTTTTTTCAATGACGCCTGAAAGCTTTTAATAAATAAGAAACACTTACTCTCTAGATTCTTGGGAGATTCCAGATGCTTGAGTTACTGGTAGGTCAGGCGAACATAAAACGCCCATCACATTCATCAAAACAGCATTTTTTGTTGTTGTTGTTGTTAAATAAAAAACCTTTCACAAGATCTCAAAACAGCATCAATATTAGAGCATCAAGAGAAATTGCAAATAATCCAGAGACAGAGTAGTTTCCAAAACAAAGTCTTGTAATAAAACTTAACAATTTTTATTATTACTTGTTCAGAACGTAATCATGTCAAATGCCCTTTCCATATTCCACTCTGTTATACAAAACATTTTCAATCTTACCTATCCAAACAACACAAACACATCTTATTTTGAGCCTATCAATCTTTTGAGATATCATAACATATCAATCTTTTCTTTCATTTTTTTTTTCAAATCCCACAACAGCTGTGTCTCCCCTAGTGTGTAATCATCCTCATTAATCCAAGCCACCCATTGGGTGAACTGGGTGTCCCCCCACCATAACAAGCAGTGGAAACCTCAAAAATCTCACTCACGCACTGGACACCCATGGATGCTGTCCTGTAACTAAAGAGACTAAAAACTAATTAATCCAAGCCACCCATTTGGTCAATCGGATGTCCGCCTCCCATAACAAGCAATGGAATCCTCAAATATCGCACTCACACACTGGGCACCCACGGACACTGTCCTGTAACTGAAGACACTAAAAACTAATATAGGTGCTTAACTTCCAAGTGTCTAGACAGTAAAATACCTTCACTGCACTAATTTAAGTGTTAGTGAGTGTGTTAGTACATTCTTCTGTATAGTTCCTTAATCAAACCACTATACTGATGAGCACATCACCAGGAAGCAACAGCTGCATAATCCTCTCCAGTAAGTGTCTCCACCAACTAAAATCTATTTTCTTTTAAGAAAAACTTAAATCTATAAAATAGCATTCCATTACCCCTCCCGTTTCATCTGTAATTAACCCCAGCTTTAATTTTATATTACCGGGTATCATCATAACACCAGATTTCCCACCCAATTCCAAGCTAGATTGCAAAAAGCTGGGACCCAAGTAATTCTGCAGCAGCACTTCACCAGCTTGATTATCATAGCTACAATATAGGTCATAAATAATTACCGATATGCCCAGAGGTCTAAAATTAAAAACCCCCCAGAACCCTTTGGCTAACTGCAGTTTAAAGAAAACAAAACTACAAAAATAACAGGAAATATAAAAACTAAGGGAAATCAAAACCATTAAATGCCCTCACTGCAGCTACCCTTAATTTGGTTCTGTTGTTTGCCCTAGGTGTTTAACAGCACTGCTCCTTTCCACAGTCTCTCACTCATATTGTTTACCCTTTTAGTTCTGGGATCATCTTCCCACCTAGTTCAGGTTTTCTCACTTACCTGGCCACTTCACTGATGGTTTATGTTGGCATTGTCAGCTGATGGCTTTTCAGGGCCTGCCTGCTCTGTTCCACCTTCACTACACACGGGCTTCACTCTGCTCCTCTACCCACCCCCAATTCCCAACCACCCCCACTATCTTCCAATTTATCGACACAAAACCACAACCCCCACCCAAATCCCACCTACCACCCCAACCAATCCCAAAACAACACAATTGCAAACATTAACAAGTGCCCACTCTCCACCCACCAAGTCCTACCAAACTCTATACCCCCATACTATCAGCACCAACCAAACCACCAACCACAAACCCTCAAGTAACTATGTTTACCTCTCATCTATTACTACTAGCTACCCTTATTACACTTTACACCATTACCTGCTACCATAATGCCAACATAATATTTCACCCCAGCCCAACCCTAACTTCTACCTACCAACCACATAGTAACACTCCCTTCTCCAACATCCAGCTCCACTTACTGAACTACTTTACCACTTAGCTATATAAACTCAAATATATTAAATTCCACCATACCTTCTACCAGACCCAACAGATTAACTATACTTCTACTCAAAATTCAATCTCTGTGTCTATTCCCACAAACACAGCTCCATATTTGTGGTGATCTACACCGCAACCCAGGCCCCGTAACTGATACTACCAACCTCACTAGTCCAAACATCCAACATGCAATAACTGTAAAAAAACAAAAACAAAAAAACCCTGTGACCTACTTATACTTGTGACCTACTTATACTTGGTATGAACACTAGAAGTATCTTGAACAAAAGTGAAGAACTACACGCCACACTCTCTGCTTACAACACAGATATTACACTCATTACAGAGACCTGGCTCAAACACCACATTAAGCACAATGAGATACTTTCCCCAGATTATAATACAATCAGGGCTGATAGAACTATAAAAAAGGGTGGAGGTGTCGCCATACTATACAAGACTGTTGTCAAGGTAGACCATATACATAAAGAAATCCCAACATTTAACAATGTAGAAACCCTAGTCACCAAAATTCAAATCAATCAACAGAAGCAACTAAGCCTAGTGGGTATTTACATACCCCCAGGTGACAACATACCTACTCTCGAGTCTATACCAAACTGGACATCCGCAAATCTCCCACAGGAGACACTCCTCCTGGGGGACTTTAACACTGGCTGGAAATCCATCAACATAGTTATCCCCTCTAATCATATCAACTTGTATTCCTATACTCAACTTATCCAAACACCCACCTGCATTGACAAAAATACAAACAAGGAATCCATACTAAATTGGATCCTTACAAGCAACCTATCTACTGTACCAAATGGCCTTAATGACCATTTACTCGCATTCATATTAAGACAACACATCAAAACTACTAAAGCAACCACCCTATGTGAAATCCATAATTCAAAAAAATTCATACCTGAGTATTTCATTAATGCACTAAGGTACTGCAACTGGGCTCCCTTAACAACCCTCACACTAGACAAGGCAGTAGACTACTTCAATTCCACCTTTTTAAACATATTAAATCAGATGGCCCTCCTACGGACAATTTGAATAAAAACCAATCCAGCCCCATGGCTCTCTAAAACCACCAGAACCCTTCTAAAACTTAGGGATAAAGCTTGGGATACATGGTATCACAATAAGACCGATCACAACAGGCAGATCTTTCTCAAACTACATAACAAAGCAAAAAAACAGATAAGACAATCTAAGAAAAATCACTACACACAGCTACAAGTAAAACATATCACTAACCCCCAAATATTCTGGGCAGCTGTCAACCAAGTATTACAACCAGACAAACCCACTACCCCTCCCCCCAATGTCAGAGGAGACAACAGAGATAGCTACCCAATTTACCAACTACTTCACTTCTTCCATCCTTAATCTAACTAGCAATAGCCAGACCTGCACTCCCCCACAACCAATCAGCAAACCAAACTCATACCCCCCCATTCACTCTCAAACCAGCTCCTACCAACAGAATATGCAAGCACCTCATTAAACTAAAACCCAGCTAATTATATATACCAGCTCATCAATTGTACAATATTAGGAAAAGTGCATATTTCCCAACTCAGAGAACTGTGTAGTCTCATACACCTGTTGATCATCAGCATAGATAATCAAACTGTGCCAGCTAAATAGATGTTGACCTATCCTAGAGTCGACAAAATTCAGTACTGCCATATATAACTGCATACACACAGTAACTAAGGAGTCCTGCTTTAGCTCTTGCTCTGTTTCTCTACTTCCACACAGTTACCATCAGACCTCTCAACTATCCTTTTTTTCGAAGAACATTCCTATTTTCAGGATGCCCCTATTTTTAGAGGTATGTCCCCTATTATCAGGCTTGATTTACCCCCTCACAGTCTTCTGAACCCCCTTCATCACATGGGATTTTTGAAGCTGCCAAGTACAGAAAACCACACTACATGACCAATACACAACAATTTAAAGAGGGCAGACCTCTTACAACTACCTTTTTCTGAAACAAAAATAAATGACCATGTGTGTGTTACAATTTTGGAATTAAATTTATTAAAGTCTACATATTTTGCATTGTCTCTTTGATAATGTGCTATATTTTTATCACTTCTGTCACTCTCATCACTAACACCCTGTCTGGTATGTACCTCTCCAAACACTTGCACCAACTGGAAAGTCCACAGAAATACCTCAGAAAGATAATCCATGGCCTCCAACACCTGTCATATATAGACAGGCTCAAATCACTATCACTCTACTCGGTATCATGCAGATTGCTCAGAGGTGATCCATGTCTTGCCTACAAAGCAATTTCAGACCCTGCACTACTAGAGATGCTCCATATCCATAAGTCTAACTCCTCGCACATTATCAGTTCAAAAGGCCTAAATCTAAAATGCAACATCAACAAAATCTGCTGGAGAGACAGGTTTGTCTCACAGAGGCTCCCCCCATCTCTGGAATAGACTTCGCATACACATCAAACAGAGTACCTCGCTGACCCTCTTCAAGTGCAACCTTGATGAGTGGATGGGAACCACAAAATTGTCCAAGGGTTCCATCTGTGTCCCTCACTGACAGGGGCGACAGGTGCTTACTGAGGTTCCTTTTTGGGTGGATAAAGTCTTTGGCTAGGCTTCTAAGGGCCTCAGGGCCATTAGCCTAGTAACCTCCTATGATCTTAAATAATCCCTTGCACTGTGGCATTTCTGTTGCTGAAAGCAGGAGTATGAAGTCTGTAAAGAATGCATGAAGGTGATTATTTTCTTTCTGAGGGGACATGATGTCCTTCAAGAATGCAACTGCAGTCATAACATATGGGTTGTCCTGCCTCAGGCAGCCCTCGGTCGGCCGAATTCCAAAGTCTGGGTCCGATGTCGGCTGATGTCGCATTTCTCTCCGACGTGCGGCAGGAGTACATAAGCATCAGCCGACGCCATCTTCTTCAGTCTTTCTTGCCGCGCGGTGCCCGAAGCAGAAGCAGTTCGCAAGTGCCGGTCGGTCAGCTCCTGTATTCTTCGATCCGAAGTCATCAAAAAAGCTAAGTACCCCATTGGGGACCTTTTCTTGCCTCAGCCAATGTCAGAAATTGCTGAAAAAGTTAATAATTGTTTGTCTTGTGGTAAACAAATACCTCATAAGTATTTCCATTCTTACTGCCTTCCTTGCCTTGGCCCAGACCACGACGTCTCGGCCTGTGCCGCCTGTGCTCGCTTCAATAAGCACACTCTCAGGCACCGGGCGGAGTTCGCTGAAGACTTTTTCGGCGAAAAATTCGATTACACGATGCCATCGGAATTACCGACATCGCAGACTCCTAAAAAACGAAAAGACCGGGACTGACATCCTCGGCCCGCGTCTTCCGCCGACACCATGCCAAAACCTATCGCGAGTGCCCCGGTTTCCTCTGAGGCGGTTATTTCACCGCTCCAAACCGAAGACACCGCATTACTGATACCTCCGATACCGGAGACAACACCAACGCCAGTTATTGATTTTCCTCCGGATACTGAAACCGAGGAAATGCCCGAGACCATTGCTGTGGATAAGGTCACTCCTGCACGTGGAGCTGCTAGGCCTCCCATGTCCATGTCTATCAAGGCCTACACACGTGCTAAGGCAGCCAGCAAGACCAAGCACCTTACTGCTAAAGCCTTACCTCAGCCTACTCCTGAAACACAAATCATGACTATAGCAGCAGACTTAATCTCCATGATCAGAGGTTCCCAGGCCCATCCTGAGAGAGGATCCCAACCTCCTCCTGATAAGAGGCCCAGGGTTGAGCCCACTGACCCTCTCCCTTCAGATGAAGATTCTGAGGCCTCTGGCCACTCCGATAGCCAGGAAGAGCCTTTCCAGACCTACGAGGACTCAGATGCAGAGGACTCCATCCCCTTGGCCTCCCCTCCTGAGGATATTTCTTTTGGGGAAGCTCTGCATTCCATGAGGGAACATTTTAAGTGGCAAGGCCAGGAATATTCTGATTCCAGAAAGCGCCTTCGAACCTTCCTTAAAAAGCCCCAACACAGGCCCTTAGCTATAGCTCCTGTGCTTGATGTTTTGGATGATCTATACTCTGACTCCAGTGTTACCCCGGATACTCTCCCTCCTGCTCCTGCCAAGCCGGACAGATACTATAGAGTCCTTGAAACACATTCTCATTTCTTTAGGGCCCATGCTGTTGATTTAGAAACTATTTCACAGGGGCCGAAAGGGGTTTCAGCTACCACCTCCAAAAATCCTTTGCCTTCCAACAGGGAAGCTAGGTCATTAGAGAGATGGGGGAAGAAAGTTTACACCTCCACTACTTTGTCTATGAGAGCTCTCAATTGTCTTTTCATATGTTTCAATATCAGGATTTCCTGTTAGATGATTTACAGAAAACTTTGGCTTCTCCTGAACCTTTAGATAGGAAGTCTTTGCAGGAGGCTGTACATAACTCTCAGCAAGTTAGCAATCACTTTCTTCAGTGTGGATATGATGCATTGGAAGCTTCATGTAGGGCAGCTATGACAGGGGCGGTCATTCGTAGGCATGCATGGTTAAAAGAACAACTTCTACCAGATCATGTTAAGGCAAAACTTCTTGATGCACCCTTGGAAAAGAACAAGCTTTTCGGTGCTAATGCTAAAGATGTATTAAAGACCATTGAGGAAAAAGCCAAGTCAGTTCAGACAGTCAAAGATTTCCTCCAGGTTCAGCCACCCAGATTCAGCAGGAATTGGCCTTCAAAAAACTGGTCCTTTCCTAATCCTGAAAAATTTCAAAGGGGCAAAAACAGGCATGGCCGAGGAAGAGGACAATACAGAGGTTCCTACAGGGGACGACAATGGCAACCAGCAAACCAAAGAAGTGACACAGGGGCTTCTCCTGCCCCACAGGGACAAACCCAATGACTTTCCTCTACTTCCGCTAACCAAAGAGCAAACAGAAGCTCCCTTGGGCGGAAAATTATCTTTGTTTTCAGACAATTGGCACAGATTGACAAAGGACAAATGGATTTTGGACATTATAGACCAAGGCTACAGGTTACACTTTCATACCTTACCAAGGAAACAAGGCATGCCAAACCTACCACAAAACCAGAGGGCAGAGGCTATCAAGCAAATTTCTCTGCTTGCTCAGATCAATGCAATAGAAAAAGTTCCACAACAAGAACAAGGCCAGGGGTTTTACTCAAGACTGTTCCTTGTTCCAAGAAAAGAAACTCAATGGAGACCAATACTGGATTTGTCCGCATTAAACACCTTTCTCATAGTACCAAAGTTCAAAATGCTGACCTTACAGCAACTCCTTCCCATGCTGGGCAAGGGGTCTTGGCTGATTACTCTGGACCTCAAGGAGGCATACCTGCATGCCCCTATCAGACACAGCTGCAGAAGATACCTCAGATTTCTTGCAGGGCCAGAGCATTATCAATTCTCAGCATTGCCATTTGGCTTATCTACTGTGCCCAGAGTATTTACAAAATGCCTGGCTTCAGTAATTGCTCATTGCAGGCTCTAGGGGATCCAAATTTACCCGTACCTGAATGACTGCCTCATACAAGTGGACGACAAACTCATTTTGACAAAAAACTTGGATTATGTCATACAATTGCTACAAGCTCTGGGATACACAGTCAACTTCCAAAAGTCAAGACTTCAGCCATCCCAGCAAATAACCTTCTTAGGAGCCAATCTAGACACAACCTCTCAAATGGCTTACCTAACAGAAGACAAGCAAAAGAAGTTAACTCATTATTTCAAAGGTTTGGCAAAACTCACCCAGATGACTGCAAGGAGATTCCTACAGGCCCTGGGTTACATGGCATCCTGCATTCTCCTGGTTCCATTAGCAAGACTACACATGAGAAAGCTTCAATGGTACCTAAAAAGTTTATGGTCTCAACACAGCAACAACCTAGAGACAACCATACCGCTCATTCCATGCCTACAAAAGGAATTTCTATGGTGGGCCTCGGTAAGCCAGGCAAACACAGGTATGTCATTCAAAAAACCTCAAATAACACAAACAATGACCACAGATGCCTCAAACCTTGAATGGGGGGTGCACATGGAGGGCAGATGTATTCAAGGACAATGGTCTCCAAAGGAAGCACATCTGCATATCAACCAAAAAGAAATGCTGGCAGTAATGCATGCCATCGAGGCCTTTCGACAACAACTTCAGCAAGGCCACCTGCTAATACGGACAGACAACACCACTGTCATGTGGTACATAAACAAGCAGGGGGGCACCCATTCTTACCCCCTTTGCAGACTGACAATGAATCTTTGGGAAAAATCACTGAGCTTAAACATACAGTTGCAATCCCAGTTTGTTCCAGGCAAAGACAATGTGCTGGCGGACAGCCTAAGCAGGAATTTTCTAGACCCCCACGAGTGGAGGTTACATCCAGAATTCTTCATATGACTCACCTCGACATGGGGCAGGCCAGAAGTGGACCTATTTGCCTCCCACCTCAATCATCTATAAAAGTTCTGTTCAAGGACATATCATCCACAAGCATGGAAAACAGATGCTCTCTCATTCAACTGGAACTTCCTAAAAATTTATGCATTCCCACCTCTGCCACTGATGACCACAGTACTGCTAAAGATCAAAGCAGAAAAGCCAAATGGGATCCTAATAGCTCCAGACTGGCCAAGACAACACTGGTACCCACTACTACGGAGCATATGCCACAACAAAAAATGGGCCCTTCCCCAATGGCCCCATCTTTTGACTCAAAACAACTTCAAGACAGTACATCCCAACATTCAGACGCTCCAGCTAACAGCTTGGGAGATTCCATGAATAACCTCAATCTATCTCTCTCCAAGGAAGTTCAGCGGATATTAACAGAAGCCCGCAGACCATCCACCAGAAAGGTTTATTCAGCAGAATGGAAGAGATTCAGCATTTGGAATACCAGCAAGGGTCATGATGCATCATTATTGAACATCCCACTCATCCTGGAATACTTGGCGGATATGGTACAGAATGGACTCTCATATTCTTCTATAAAAATACATGCTTCATCTATTTCAGCTAGATACAACACTGATCCACCTGTGTTCTCACATCCTTTGTTAAGGCAATTTCTTAGGGGAATCAAGAATATCAAGCCACCAAGAAAGGCCCCAGTACCAGCTTGGGACCTCAACTTTGTCCTAGAAAAACTGACTCTACCCCCCTTTGAGCCAGCAGCTTCTGTGGACTTACAATTTCTCTCATGGAAGACAGCTTTCCTGTTGGCAATTACCTCAGCAAGAAGGGTTTCGGAACTACAGGCCCTAATGGCAATACCACCGTTCATAACCTTTCATAGAGACAGGGTCTCCTTACGAACCAACCCTAGTTTTCTGCCAAAAGTGGTATCTAGGGTTTCTTTAAATCAAGCAATTCACCTGCCTACTTTCTTTCCCAATCCTGAGAACAACGGGGAAAGACTGTTGCATACCTTGGGCATTCACAGACAACTTCGCTACTACCTGGACAGAACCAAGGCCAATAGGAAGTCTGATCAGCTTTTTGTAGCTTACACCCCTCGAGTACAAGGAAAAGCAATTTCCAAACAGACTATCTCAAAATGGATTGGACATTGCATCAGATTTTGTTATTCCTTCCATGGAAAGAGTGTACCAGCCAATGTCAGACCACACTCTACCAGAGCTACAGCCACCTCTACAGCATTCTTAAGAGGGGTGCCTACAAAAGACATTCTAGAAGCTGCCACATGGAGCTCCGTGCATACATTCTCCAAACATTACAACCTCCCTTTATATTCCAGATCCAGAGCAGGCTTTGCTTCGGCAGTCCTGTAGGGATTGATAGCTACACCATCCTTTTCTTAGAGCATTCCACCTCCCCCAGCTAAGCTATGGTATTCAACCCATATGTTATGACTGCAGTTGCATTCTTGAAGGACATAGTACAGTTTTGTACCTACCATAAATGTAGATGTCCGATAGATATGCAACTGCAGTCAGGTTTTCCCTCCCTCCTTCCCCTCTATTCCTTGGGTCCACTCCTCTCCCTGTTATCCTAGCTGGGAATATCTGTTATGGTGTATCTGTTTATTACTTATTTATTTGTCTGGAAACCTGTTTTTGTCTTCCAAATTGATTACAGCCTTCCTTGGAGGGCACCTGGCATCTGGGGCAAGAAACACTGAAGAAGATGGCATCGGCTGATGCTTTTGTACTCCTGCCACTCTCACGTCGGAGAGAAATGCGACATCAGCCGACGTCGGACCCAGACTTTGGAATCCGGCCGACCGAGGGCTGCCTGAGGCAGGACAACCCATATGTTATGACTGCAGTTGCATATCTATCGGACATCTACATTTATGGTAGGTACACAACTGTACTTTTCTATGACTGAACTCAAACCCATAGTATTGACTTTGTTGTCCTCCTACCATGAGGTCAGCAGATGGAGCATTCTCTGTTTCCACAGCACTTACACCCATCTTGGAGAAACCTCAGTCTACCTACTCCCTGCGCTGAATTTCAATAGCATTTTCACCACTTCTTGGAAGATGGCAAGTTAGGTACACAAGAGAGTGATTTACTAAGTAAGCATGATCCCTTTAGCAGAGCCTGTGCTGGTCTTTCAGTCTTTCAAGCCATCGTAGGCATACATCTCCTTAGCAAATTTTCTTTGTCATATGGATGCTGAGTTTTTGCAACCTTCTACCTCCCTTGTGGGAGAGGTGCAAAAACTGATATAAGAGTGCCACACAAAGACAAGCATCTTTCACTTCTAACTCTTATTTTTTGGTCACAGCATCTGAGGAAATTTCAGTTTGTACTTGAGACTGAGAGACAATTTTTCTTGCTTTGAAAATTCTACTCTTGAAGAACTCTTAATTCTTCAGAAAAGCCCTTGGAATTATAAACACAACCTAGAGTAGATGGCTGCTCCATGTTCATCCCCTCAGAAATTTCTGAATACGCACTTGAGCAGACAAAGGTTGAAGCCCTGGGTTATTCCTCTATCAGGGATTGTGATTAGAAATGCTATATGTTTTACATGGAAGTAACTAAATTCAGGCCTTTCCACAGTGAAACAGGTTGACAGTTTTTTCAGCCAGCAAGCATTTTTTGCCTTTTTTTACCTGAAATCCCAGAGTACATTTGGCAACTCTTCTGTTTCATATAGATCCCAGGAACCTCCACATTTGCCTGTCTTTCCCAGAAGAAATGACAGCATCTACATGAGGATGGCCTTACAATTTGAAAGCTTAGATAATGCTGCTGTTGTGTCTTTTACGGATTCTATCTCTGTTCACTAGTAATATATAATAAATTTCTTGTTAAATGAAATGTCTGTTTTCTTAACCACTGTGCATGAACGGCAAGTTAATGTATGGCATGTCAAAGTGATAACTAAAGCTGTGCATCATAAAACCACATCATACATGTATATAATAAATCTAAGAATGATGATTGCATAATTAAACATTAAAGAAGCAGTACAGAAAAAATATGTTGCTAGTGCCTGAAGTACTGTGCATGGAGAATGATGCTATTAACTCCTCAAAAGACTACCTCTTGTTCTGATTTGTTACTTTTCTGATTAGGCTGCCTGGAAACATACTCAGCCCATTAAACATGCTACTAAACCTACACTCTGCATCAATACAGACAACACATTTTGTGTGTAATCAGAACAACAACAAAGCCATGCAGGTCAGACCTATCTAATTGCATATTTAGTGTGGTACACCTTATCTTAAAGCTGCACTTTACGTTGTTGAAAAAGAAAACTTCTTTATATAACTGTCAACATGCTGATACAGAATAGAAGGGTATATTTTGCTGTTAGGTCACTGATAGGAAAGCTGCTGATAAATCAACATGCCCATATAAAGACTTCTAAATAAGCCTTGGATGACATCCAGTCAACAGTACTTCCACAACTATCTGAAGCATTTCTGATAAAACAGTTTTAGTACTAGCACTACTGACCCTCTAATACAAACAGGTTTGAAGGTCATAGAATAGAGATGGTTCCAATTATTTTTCTGAATTTTAAAAAGAAGCAATGCACTAGTAATGCATTCACACAGAAATGACAGGTACTGTACATTTCTAGTTAATTTTAAACAGTTGGCCATGTTCTGAGGTGGAAGTATAGGGCACAGTAAAATGGTCTTCTGTAGTTAGGGAAAAATTAAACCAGTCATTACTAACCTTTAATAAGATCACAAAGCTGCAATCTAAGCCAAGGATTTCAAATGTCAAGATTTTTTTCTTCTTCTGTCACAAAAAAAAATGCTCAGCAGACTTATATGCCTCATAACTGAGAGTAATTGCTTTAATATATTTCTTTATACATATTTTTCTTTTTAATAGCAAAAGAGTCTGCAGAACTAGAAAAGCGGGACAAACTAGTAAAATTAAAACAATAGCAAGTCCACCAACTGGGCTTTTCATATACAGTTATAGATACATGCCAAAGGAAGATATAAAATAACTTTTCATAACAGTCTCCTGATTCAGTTTCAAACATTCTTAATAGAAATCCATAAAATTCTTGGTTGTCAAAGGTATAATTGGCAAGTATTTTTAAGGGGTTCACTCATACAGTGTCTTAGTACAATGTAGTAGCAATATATGACAGTGCAGCAAAGACTTTCTGGGGTTCACAGAATATCACTACCAGCACCTTGGGACCCCAGTGAACAAACTAGCATAAGACTGATATTTCGCAATTAGGCATGTTAAATCTACACTGAGCAGCATATCATAAGTAGGTCATTATCCTGTCTCCAAACTTAACACTAGCACAGTTAGAGCTAGTAACACATGCAGTTAAGTTGTACAGGGACCTACAAACATGCACTTACACACACACAAGCATGCATAGACATCCATGCAGCTATGATCATACCTCTACATACAAAAACACGAATGTGCACACATGCACACGTGTACACACACACAATTTCACAACACTTAATTGCCAACAGATCTGTTCCTGCCATAGGAAGTAATGGCCCATCTAAAGACAGTGCACGTTTTCACTACAGATCCCACATAGGGTGGTAGATCCATTCTTTGAGTGTTTCTACCATGCTATTCCAATGCCACTGAAAATTTTTGGGGTACAGTACATTGCTGATTTACATAAGGCACATCCAGTGGATTACCACTGCCTTCATACAATACAGCTATGTCTCAATCACTCAGGCACAATGCAACATGCAGGCAGGGTGCTACGCATTTCTAAATCCCAACTGCGTTTTACTATAGAAGCAGCTAATTAAGTGAAAAGTAATCTGGAGCTTCCTTTTTGAGTTTTAGTAGACCATACCTGCCCACTACTACGAGTCACATTTTCTTAAGGTGAACTGCTTGCATTACACTGAATTACTGACTAGATTTTATAAACACTAGTGGCTGTGAAAGTTCATCTGAATTCATTCACAGCAAATGATGAGTCAGTTCACCCACTGAATCATGTGCCATCCACAAACAAGGTTTCTATTTCAGCACATTTCAAAAGATACAATGTTACATGGAGAAACTGCACTTTACAAGAAACAGCGATTTGTTTCTCTGAATTTTTTTTTTTATTTGATGCTGCTTGACAACAGATTTGTATAAAACAGACATGAAAACCCTTGGCTCTTTCCTGATTTCTCACACACTATGGTATAATGAGATTATGATGTAAACCTCAAGAAGCGAGCACAATGTCTCAAAAGTGCAAGAAAGGAATAACCTGTTGTACTTAGTGGATTACCTCATTTAACCGCACTATTCTACAGTAAAGTAAATAATTAACTAGAAAGGCAAAACTGATGCTTTAGCACCTCATTTACCTGCACTATTTTACAGTCTGCTGGAGATTAAATAATGCTGTAATACTACTTTATGCACTTGCTTTTGGAAAGGCTGTAGACAACAACAAAAGTGAATGACAATTCAGCCATTAGTAGACTGAAGAAGCCCTTTCTGTCTGGATTTTCTATCAGTTTCTATGGTTAAGCTCTCTTTCCTATGCATGTATCATAATAGGAGTAAACCATGCAAACCTCCAAAGTACTAGCAGTGATGGGCTTCATGCTCCAAATTCAAATGGCAAATGTCTAAAAGTCCTAGAACTGAAAAAAAAAATCATAAAAACAGAATTATTCAATAAAAATATGCAGAATGGTTAAAACAACAAATGAATTTACTAAAAGCAATGTTTTTGCCTCTAACTTCTCTTACTTAAATTAACTCCACAGTTACAAACTACAAACGAAAGGCCTGATGTCAAGAACAATGAAAGCCTCTCTTGGTTTTATTGCCAACTCATTTTTTACTCTCACGTTTTTTTCACTTTGATTTAAACAAATCTCATTCTAATGGGTTTGACAAAGGTGGGGGGGGGGGGCAGTCTGTGCTATGTATGAAGTGTCTCCTTTTCCTCTTTTAGTTAATTAGAGCAGACATTTCTCAACTGATAAGGCAGTAGAGAGGTGATAAATGCTTGATGACACAGGTATGATGGTGATAAATGCTTTTTGATGTAGGTAAGATGTATTAAAAATATCTACACTTCAGGTCATCACACTCATTATGCCTAAAGCTAGGCTATAACTACATAACCGGAGAGAGGAATCAATTTGCATTTAAAGAAACAGATTCCAGGGGAGATGATTGCAGGCTATTTCACTGAGCACAACATCTCTGACAAAATGTGATCAACATATGTTTGGAAATACATTTTTTTATAGGGAGCATACTCCAAGCAAGGCGATTATCTCCTGCACTCCAAAGTTAATAAAATCAACTTCAAATTTCCTGGAACTTGGGGCATGGGTATACTCCCCCACCAGCAAGTGCAAAATAATTGAGCACTTAAGCCTTCCTTCTGTCCAGCTATCAAACAATCCAGATATGGTTGATACGTCAGGGATAGAATAGATAGCAAGTACTCAATGACACCAGGTAAACATTGCTAAAATGACAGACAGCAAGTGACAGAGGTTTCTACAATAAGTGAAAGGGAGATGTAAACATTCAACATTCAAAAACATAGTAAATTAGGATACTTTAACGTTCAAGTTGGAAAAAGTTCTGGATATGTGGTGACAGCAAATACAATGTTAAACTGTATGATGAAGGGACTGTTCTTTTTTTCTTTTCCGCTGGCAAACATATGCCAATCCGCAGAGAATTAGACAGTGACTAAGCAATGCAATAAAGATTCCCAGAGCTGATCTTAGGTTTGCATAGAAAAATAGTAGGAACTCAACAGATGGGTACAAAAAGCATTTTATTTTCTGCCTATATTATACTGCATATGTACCTCAATGACAAACACAAAGACAACCTTTAGTCTGACATTTTGAACCTACTTTCTTGAAATCCTGTCTGTAGTTTTCTTGTGTATCTTCAGCCCTCTGCCTGCCAAACAGCAGGCCTTCCCCCAACTGAACTTGAGCCATGTCCACTAATTCCCTAGGAGAATGGTGGATGTTCCTAGGGTAAGAGTTGTCTGGGGGGCTGTTACCCAAACAGCCCATTGCAGAGACAGCATTCTCACCAGCATCCCAGCAATGGCAGCATTATCTGTTACAAAGTCTCTCCCCATCCCCATGGTGGTGACATGGGCGCCTGTATCTCATCAAGACAACCTACACCCCTACATTAGGTGTATGCATACTCCTTAACACACACAGAGACAAAGGCTACCATCACTGACTTGGGTGGTCTTGCCCATTTCTGATCCACATCTATCTACTGGTTAATGCTAGGTCATTTACTGGAGCAGTGGGCATGACTGAACCAGGGCCCTCAGTCCCCCCCCCCCACCACCACCACCACAGCGGGCATACCCATCCTCTTCTCCCTGTGATGTTTAGCACCTGAAACACTACTCAAACTCAGGTCTCCTGAGTTATTGTCAGGGCTACATTCCACTATACCACTGACCCAGGCTGAAGTTTTGACTAAATTTCGAAAAAAGTTCCTTCTTTTGGAAACTAATTCAAGAACTAATTATTGCCTACAGATTTGGAAAGAACAACTTCAAAAGAGGTTATCTTAGTCTTTACTTTTTAACAACTTGCAGCATTATTGTGCAATAAGATGCCAAATTATATGAGAAAGGACCACACTATTATGTATACTTTTTGTCTTCTAATATATAGCTGATGATTACATGACTAATTTCATAATTCCTAAATTTTCAATTTACATCTGTTTTCTGAAATAGCTCTGATCACTCATCTGAGCTGCTATCACTCCTTTTCTCTCCCTAAGCAGCACCACTGTCCCTTTTGTGAGAATGTCTTTTCAGTTCCTTCCTTTTGAATTTCTGCATCAATCTGCCTGACAATGTGGCTGTTTCTTGCACATAAGCTCCAGTCTGAATTTATGTTATAATCTACTGCTGTCAAGCTTCAGATATAACCAAGTGTTTGCGCTTATGAAACTATTTATAACCCACGTTGTAGGCAGATTCTTAAAGTAAAATTCTGCATTGTTACCTAAAATCAAACTGTGCAAAATATACAGTCTGTGTTAATTGTAAAAGTTGCTCATCATTATACCTCGCTATGATCACGTTTAATCAAAAAAGAATGAACACATTAGCTTTAATGAAATGCAAAGTTACATTTTCCAGTCTGTTTTGCTAAATGTAGTCTTCACTAAGATTTCAGTCCATACTTACAGCAACTCTAATTAACAGTTATGGATACGGATGTTGGCACAAGGAGTGTACAACCCTACTGGGAAGGCACATTTCACTACTCTGAGCAACTTTAAAACAAAGTTCTATGTCCACTGATCAATTTACATAATAAATTAATGACAATATTGGAGCACATTTTTGTTCTCTGTAAATAAAAAAATGTTTCCTTCATCATATGTACAAATTAAACAGGAGAAAGTCAATGAAGATAAGTTTTATGCACATATGAACATTAATATGCATGCTTTCATATATGCACATGCAATTTTAGGTGATTACATTCAATTATAAAAATGAAGTCTATTGTGTGGTATCAACTTCATTATTACCTACCTGATCTTCGGGTTCCTTCAAAAAATTAAGTTACTAGAACCTTTTAAGTCCTCACTTTACACTTTCCTAATTCACCAGAGCTTTGGCAGGTTATTTCTTCACAGACTAGTACACAATTGCAACTCACATCATATTTGCTTCCAGATAACTGTACAAAGCAGCCTTCACAGCCTCAAGCAATAGACTGACTAATATCTGTCGTTGTGACATTCTCCAAGTGACTGCCACAGAACTGATGTCAGAGTCTAACAGTATGGTCATGTGTACTATGACTATCTTTAACACAAGCTGTCTTCCAAGTCTAGAATGCAATCATTTGCTTTCTTTTTGAAGCACACAGTCTCCAATAAGCTCATCTTGAAGACATTTTGGTAGAATAAAAATAAACATGAACAAAAAAATTTTGCTCAGCAATACACAGTTTTTAGCATGTAAATCAACAGCTTCATTGACAGCAATGAACAGAAATTCAAGCATGATACAGAACAAGAGTACAGATTAAAGTGTCAGTGTAATGGAATTTTGTTTTTGTTGCCTTGTTAATCCAGAAATAACATTTTTAAAAACTATGGTTTCCTACAAATCCAGACACAGACGGACTAAAACTGTTTATTTTATCTTTTGCAAACAATGCTATAACTTTACACTGTTTTATTCTTAGCAAATAGTGGTTTAAAAGGAATGCAAAAGTTTACATGCCTTCAGTTATCTATAGAATATCATCAACAGCCTAAGTGTGAGAAACTTTTTACGCAATCTGATCAATCTGCTTCTTGTTGAACTGTTGTGGCAGCATACTGCTCCTGCTCTCTCTTACTTAGTATAGTTTTTCACTGCCACAAAATACAACATTCTTCAACAACTTTTTTTTTTGTATGTTTTTACCTCCCTACCTGCTGATAACTACTCCAGTTCTGTGACTCTCAGCCCACACATACTCTATCAGGGACACCTGGCCAGTGACTTGGCTGGTGTTGACCAGAAGAAGCTGGCATCCAGGCAGGTATGAAGGCCATTTGTGCCAGGAGCTCATCAGCCTTCCTGCCATTAACCCCCATCCAGACAAGGTTAGAAGCCTAGGGATGCCACAAGAAAGGTCAACATCATTGGAGATCTCCTCCCTGATAAAGCAACTCACCCCCCCACACACCCACCCTGTCACCACTTCCCCAGTGTCAGACAGCCTCACCCAGAAAGTCATAATTAGTACAAATTGCCAGGGCATTTCTCTTAGTCATTAATTGCACTACCTGATGGCTCATGTGGGCAAGCAATTCACTGATGTACTATGTCCTTTCCAGGTGTGTATGTTCCTACTCAACACTTTGTGTCTTTTAGCGTTTCCCGGTTAGGGGTCGCCACAGCGGAACTCCGGTCTGCTAATAATTGGCAGTTGATTTTTACGTACCGGCTTGCCAGGCCTGACGCACAACCTTCAACAAAGGTATGCCCATTCACGCACGTCTCCACGCAGAGGATGCTCTAGCTGAGAATCGAACCAGACAGCGCCTTACTGTGAGGCGACAACGCTACCGCAGCACCACCACCACAAACACTAATGAGTGTCCATTGCACTATTCAAGACTGAGTTATTTAAGTTGTACTCTGTGCTTAAGAGCTGGGCAGACAACATCCTCCCACAGTAAACCAGCTGACACAGATACTAGACAATGTGAAGACAAAAGTTTGTCCTATGATTCAGTGGTGTCATACACCCAAATTAAAAAAAGACTGTGTGTGCAGGAGTCCAACAGATGTCAGCAGGCTGAAAAGAGATCTAGATGCTGCATATCTGTAAATATAAATGTGCAAAAAGGACACCATGTGCATGTTCCTCACTGTTCTGTAGCTGATACACATGAAACCTTCACTGTTACCACACATGTATTAACAAACCCAGCACTTAAGCAATTATGGTATTCCAAGGTAACCATGAATAAAGTAATTCAACCCCATTGCTACAAGATTGCACTACTCTTGCTGTATACATTATTCTGGCACCATTTCATGCTACTTTTATTAAGTATACACGGCTGCCTGTTACCAAGACAGCAGTGTTGGCAGTGTGTTTCACAAAGCAAAGTCTGAGAATCACTTCAGCACAGCTCCACAAGCTAATTTCCAGTAAAATAAATGATAAACATTCATTTAACTCTATAGCATCTCCTCTTAACCAGTTCCTATGGAATTCTTCTGGCATCCAGTGATGGGGGTTATAAGATAAATAACAAGCTAAGCTAGTTAACTGAACAAACATCTCACATGGCATCCATATACTAATGCATCAGCAAACTTTGTTTTGCACAGTAGTCCTACAGTAATGACAACCAACACTGTTGAGGCACTTTTGTAGGAGGAAGGATATGTACTATAACCAAAGCACATCACAGTCCCACTGCTCCAATCACCCATTTACCTCACGCCACCCCCAAAATTCATTACTATCACAATTTGAAGCAGCTCGCTAACACAAGGCACAGACACTGTGGATGCTAAGATTACTCACGAGTCTCCTTGAGGAACAAATATATAAGCACTTCAAATATCTTTCTTTTTTTCATTCAAACTGAGCATGTGAAAGAGAATAACCAGATGTAAGATGATGATATACAAAGGTCACTTCCTTTGACAACAGGAGTTCAACTGCAATTACTCAGAAATCCAGCTGGATTTAAAATATGGAATGCCAGAGAAGATATAAATAAACTCCACGTTGTGAGGGTTATTACAAAAGTCTGGTGGCAAAAAGTCTCATATTCGTTATCTTTGTTAAAACTGTCATTCAATATAGCCAGACTTCACCAGAAGGAAACAAAAACTAGTGAACACTCCCTTATAAAACTAGGGGAAATGTTAGAGAGATGCATGCTTAGGGAGGACCATAAACGTCACCAATCAAAACAAACATGACACATTTATTTTGGTATGTTGTTAAAATTTAAGGAAATGAAGCTGCAGTTAATTCTGGATGCAAATATTGATCCTGCTTTGAATAATTATAAAAATATCAAATGTGTTTTGAAAATGTATTATTTAAGGAAGCTTATGTTTCAGTTTATGGAGAGTTTGTACCTTCAGCATTTGAACTAGTGTAATGTGATCTTAAACACTATTTAAACACTATTTACTGAGTGACTGAGTTTTACTGTACTGTTCTGATGATGTTTCATTTTAAGGGAGATGAAAGGGCTTGACAACTAAATTCTGCTATCTCTCGATTTTTAATTTCACATTTGTGTGCTTTTTATATTTACTGAAAATTTTAGTACATGGCCACAGTATATTGCCACATTTGTTGGTTACTGTCTGTATACCTAGCTAACACCTGTGCAACAAGACAACATTCCTCTACCATATTTATAAAATGATCCACCCATCACAATGAATCAAATTTCACAGCCGATTTCATACATTGAATTCAACAGTTCTACTATTCTCTGCATGCAGGATTGCTTTCTAAATTCACCCATGAAATCTTCGCAATCTGCTCTTCACGTCCATCCTATCTCTTATCCTTCAGTGGACTAGTACTTGTTTTCTTAGTACTAGTTATGCCAAAGTCATTAGCAAATTCATTTTATAACAAAGTATCCTTTAGTATGCAGGAGGTGATGGTCCAACAAAGTTTCACAACTACAATAGTTCTTGTTCCCTCAACACCACTTTATTCATGTGCTAATGCCAACCCATTTTACTACAACAAACTCTGCTTTAGTATGAGGAAGGTGACATATTGCAGCACAGTTACACAATTACAACAGCCCTTTTGCACTGAAATAGGTGTTATCCCCATGAACCAACGTACTCATGTTCCGAACCTTAACTCATCCCTACCTCTTACTCCTCACACTACACTTACATTACTACAAACTATTTCCCTAACACTACCACTACTAAGATGACACATGATCCTGACTTTTAGCCGGAATTTATCAATGCAAGGCTTTTTAGACGGAGGCAAGTATTCAGTGTTTTGTGCAGTTTCTCTTTTGTGTTCTACTAGTTGAGCTTCTCTCACCTGAGTATTGAGCATTTCATGATATAATCATAAATACACATACATTATACACCTATAACATGCACATTAATATATATATATATATATATATAATATGTAGTATAAACGTATATAGATACTGATACATATAGACACAGATACATAACTATATATATATATATATATATATATATATATATATATATATATATATATATATATATATATATATATATATATATATACACACACACACGTGTGTGTGTGTATATATATATATATATATATATATATATATATATATATACACACACACACACACAGCGTGTGTGTGTGTGTATATATATATATATATATATATATATATATATATATATATATATATATATACACACACACACACACGTGTGTGTGTATATATATATATATATATATATATATATACATACATGCATACACACACACATATATAGCTATATGTCCATATACTAAAAAAGTAAACCTTCGAAAGGCAAATGGTCAAGCACAAATTAAATTGATCAACAGCCAACTGAGAAAAACAAAAAAATGTAAAATTTCTTTACAGGAGAGCAAGATATCCTGCACACCACACACGCCTTGCTAATTATATATACTAACTCTGAGATCACATTACAGTGAGGAAAGGGCAAATTCACAGATCATGTGTACATTTACATGTGTGATCAGCTGACTTTCAATTCCACAGTCATAGGTTCAGAGGTAGGTACTATGCTATTGGCCCAAGGGCCTAAGTAAGCCTAGACAACAAGGTTCCCTGGCTTACACCACCCATGAAAGTTATTTTCCTGTGCCCCTGAGAAGCAGAGCCACAGAAGTGATCCCCAGGGTGTATTTCCTATTTCCCATCCACTCAAAGATTTTTCTTGAAGAGTGCTAATGAGGAACTTTGCTTGACATAGATGTGTAGCTTGTTTGAGAGTATGGGAAGTCTCTGAGACAGGAATCCATCCCTCCAGCATGTCCTGTTTATTGTGGTGACAAGGTCTAGGTCCCTAGAGCATGTAGCTTGGAGGGATTGGGATTTCTTTAGGTGTAGCATGTCCAACAGCTCTGGGTTCGACATAGATTTATATGTTAGGCAGAGATCACCTTGGAGTACGTGATATGCTATGGAATAAAGCTTGAGTTTTTTTGAGATGGTCAGTGTAGGGCATCTGTTTGAGGCCAGTAATCTTCTTTGTGAGGTACTTCTGTGACCTTTCCAGCTGCTGCAGATATCTTGTGAGGTACATTCCAAAGCAGGCATTGTACTCTACAATGGGTCTAATGAGTGTCGAGTAGAGGGGAACAATGACCTCTTTTTTCCTGGATGAGAACTGTTTTGTGATGAGGTGTGCCACCTAGAAAGATTTCCCAGAATCCCCAAATGATGTGGATATTCTACAAAAGGGCCTTACAGAAACAGATGCTTAGTGCCAGAGCCATGGGCTCACACTTAATGCATAGAAATGTATAGTTATCCCCTTTGGGAAAAAACATGTACTCATGAATTATCACATAGGTGGCAGTACACTAAACACCAAAAGTGTGATGAGAGACTTAGGGACACAGGTGGACAGTGGTCTCACCTTTGATAACCACATTGCCACAACAGTCAGGAAACCCTTCAATGTGGCACACCTCATCACTAAGGGCTTTTCATCCAGAAAAAAGGAGGTAATTGTCCCACTGTACTCATCCCTCATTAGACCCATTATAGAGTAGAATGCCCCATTTGGCATGTACCTCACAAGGCATCTGCAACAGCTGGAAAGGCCGCAGAAATACCTCACTAAAAGAATCACAAGCCTAAAGCAAATGCCCTATGCTGACCGTATAAAAAAATTCCAGCTATACTCTGTGGCATATCGTCTACTCAGAGGTGATCTCTGCTTAACATACAAGGCCATGTCAAACCCTGAGCTGTTGGACATGCTCCACTTAAAGAAATCCCAATCCCTCAGAGCCACACAATCCAGGGATCTAAACCTTGTCATCACAATGAACAAAACATGCTGGAGGGATAGGTTCCTGACCCAGAGACTCCCCATACTCTGGAATAGACTGCTCATATATGTCAAGCAGAGCGCCTCCTTGGCCCTCTTCAAAAGGAACCTTGACAATTGGATGGGAGATAGGAAATTCACCCCGGGGATCATGTCAGTCACCATGCCCTGCTAGACAGGGGTCCAGGGAAGTAAATATTGTGGGAAGAAATATCCAGGGAATTGTTATGGCTAGGCTTGAATAGGCCCTAGGGCCAATAGCCTAGTACCAACCTATGAACCTATGTGATTATCAAAGGAGAGACTACTGTCCACCTGGGTCCCAAGGTCTCTTATCACACATTCAGTGTTACGTAGACTGCCACCTATGTGGTAGTTCATGGGTACAGAGTTTTTAACAAAGGGGATGACAATGCACTTTTTGGCATTGAGCTTGAGGCCATGGCTCTGACACCTGGCATCTGTCTCACTGAGGCCCTTCTGTAGGATGTCCACATCATTTGGGGGCTCGACTATGGCTCCTAGTTTGCAGTCACCTGTGAACTTCGTTAGCCAAAGGCCATCTGTGTTAGCCTGTACTTCAGAGAAGTAGATACCAAACAGGAGAGATCCCAGAACTGAACCCTGTGGTACTACATTTGTCACTGGTTTGAAGTCAGATTTGTTGAAGTCTGCAACTTTTACAGTGTGGGTTATGTCAGTGAGCCAGTTGGCAACCCATCTTGTGACATAAGGATTTATACCTAGTTTAGTGAGTTCATCTATAATTCCAGAATGGGGGATGGTGTCAAAAGCCTTAGTGAGGTCAAGATAGGCTGTGTGAACCACCTTACCCTCGTCTACAGCTTTGGTGACTGCCTCAAAGAAGTCGATCAGGTTCAGGAGGCATGATCTGCCTTTCACAAACCAGAAGTGGGTGGGGTCCAGAGTTTGGAGGTTACCAATATCTGAGTTCCATGATGATACATTCCATGGCCTTACAGACCAGGCTCGTCAGGCTAATAGGGCGATAGTTCCCGGGATCAGTGGTGGCTCCTCCTTTGTGGAATGGGATAACTGTTGCTGTGCACCATTCAGTGGGCACAAAGCTTGATGTGAGGCTATGATTGAGCATGGTGCATAGGTGGGGAAACAGTTCGTTCTGAAGTTCGTGTAAAACACAGCCTGAGATGTTGTCCAGTCCCATGGATGCTATGTTTTTGGCTTTAGAGAGTGCAGCTTTTACCTGCATAATTGTGATTACAGGGAATCTGCATTTTTCCTGTATAGATATGAGCCCTTTAGGGGGTGAGAGGTGGGTAAAGTTAGCACTGAACCTATCTGCCAGGATGTTGGCAGTATCAGTTGGTTCTGTAATTTTCATGCCATTGTGCTGTCACTCAGAGCAGATCTGGGTGTTGCCATTGAGATTCCTGACATAGCTATAGAATGCTTTGTGGTTGTCCTTAGAATCAGTGGCGACTTTGTTTTCATAGCTAGCTTTGGAGGATCTTATAAGGGATCTCAGCTTCTTACTGAGGCTGACCAGGGAGCTCCTCCATTTTTTTACTCTCTTTTGCAACACTTTCTTCCTTTTGTTGTAGAGTTTGTTTATGGCAGGGAGACCACCATATTGGCTTCCTTTTTTGGAGGATAGTGTCTTGGTTCTGTTTGGGATAGCACAGTCCATGCACTCGTGTAAGTGCTTATAGAGTGCACTTGTGTAGGATTCAGCAGTCATAACTGTATTGTCCATCTGCATGGGTGTCATAAAGTTCGCCACTTCTGTCTTAAGAAGCATGAAGTTGGCTTTGGAGAAATATTTTACCATGGTTTCCTTAATGGGGGGGTGGGGGTGGGGGTGGATATCTAGGGTGATTAGCTTATGGTCAGATCTGACCAATGAGGAGATGACTTCAGGTGTGGAACACTGGTCACTCATGTTGGTAATGACTAGGTCTAGGATATTATTGCCTCTGGTGGTGATGTGGATAAGGTGATCCAGGGCATTGGAATTTATGAATTTCAGAAAGCGTTCAGCGAAGGAGTTGGTACATGAGTAGTTTTCCCAGTTAATGGCGGGGTAGTTGAAATCACCCATTATTAGGGTGTTTGGTTGAACCCTTATATTTTCCAGTATATCAAGAAAACAGGAGTGGGAATCCTGTGGCATGGTGGGGATCTGTAGCAAGCTACAATTTGGATTACAGTTTTACCCAGAGTTAGTTGCACTTGGATAACCTCGGATGCATTATGCTGAGCAACTAGCGTGGAGGTGTGGATATCCTTAATGAATATGGACACACCTCTGCCTTTGGTGTTCCAGTCCAGGTTAGATGGCTGAAAAGTGTGGCATGAGTTATAGCCTGTGAATGCAGGGGTGCACTCTGGAGCCTTGAACCAGGTCTCAGCCACTGCACAGATATCAATGTTCTCCATTTTAAGGAGTACCTCAATGGAGTGCATTTTGAGATTTAGACTTCTAGCATTGAGTAGCATAGGCCAGTCCATTTTTTCCCTCATTGACAAAGGAATGTATTCCATGTATGTGTATACACACACGTGTGTGTGTGTGTGTGTGTGTGTGTGTGTATTATAGTATATTATATAATGCATATATATGGTTGCATATGTACTGGTCAAACCTTCACTTCATTGACTTGGTTTTGTCTTTCACATTAAGGTGTGTTTGTTCCATAGCCCTGGATGCATAACAGTAAGGAAGCGGGTATGGGGAGTGGCTCCCCCTTGTGTAAAGCAATTTTAGCAAGTAACTGTACTGCAAGTAAGATGCATTGTGTACCACATATTACATTTGTTGAACAATCAAAACTGAAAGCATATAAGGTTTGCTTTTGTGATCGATTGTCTATGCAGGTTGAGCATAAATGCAACTGAAGTCTTATGGCTGATGTGTAATGTCCAAGATTCACACAGACACACACACACACATATATATATATATATATATATATATATATATATATATATATATATATATATATATATATATATATATTACACACACACACACACACACACACACACACACACACATACATACCACAAAACAGAAAATTTAGAACAAACTATTACATTTACATAACTAAGGTTAAAACCAAAACACTGAAAATAAAGAAACATCACAAATCCACTGACAGAGAAACAGTGGCTGCCTGTTAGCACACTGACATTGTTACTCTTCCTGTTCAGTCAGTGACATTCTTCACCATTCTGAGGTAGGCCCAGAGGAAAGGAAATATAAACATGTATCACAAATAGAACACTTGTAACCAAGTTACTTTAATGTCATTTCATACACTGGCTCAACAGTTCCATATGAAGGTAAAATGTGATGAGGATATTATCTACGTAGTTCCCATGGGTTCTAGTCCTGCAAAGTAAGTTGTCATCAACACACAATGCACTGACAGAGACTGGCAGAGTATTAATAATACTACTGATGAAGCCAGAGAACAAGACTGCCCTGAAAATAAGTTACGGAGGGAACTCATGTGGTGAGAGATGGTTGTCACATTGGACCACGAAAGTCATGTTATCAAATTAAATGTGAATCTGTTTAAATACATTAATAAACATACTTACTGAAAGAAGAAGAAGAAGAAGAAAAATACTTACATACATTAAAAAGGTAACTCATTTAGTGAATTATCAGGAAGAGGTACAAAAGGATGAAACAAAAGGAATTCTAATTACTGGAGATTCCATACTTTCAAAATGTGAAGGTAACTTAATGGTGGTACAGTCATGGCAGTTTTGAAAACAATAAAACAATCATGAAATGAGTACAACGTCAAATATACATGGGCTAAAATGGCACAAGACAAAGAAGTGGAAAGGACAGGTATATGTCAATAAGCTGGAAGTAGACAGCACTCTGAAACAGCAGAATTACAGCATTAGATTTTCATAATTTTCAGCAGAATTTTTGTTACCTGGAGTGACTGAAAATATGGATAAACAATACTGTAAGAAAGGAAAGTCATTTGTTTCAGGTTTTGCTTTCACTGATGAATGGGACACATCTTCAAATAAAATTATTTATTTGCAAAGAGCGGAGTACATCTCAATAATTTTAGGAAAAGACTAATTACACATTTTTATAAAAAAACAACAGTGGACATTTTAAGACACATTTTCTCCGCCATGTTTACAGTTTTCAATTACTGACATGACTTTAATGAAAAGACACAGAAAATTAAGTCAAGTCCAGGATACTAAATATAGTGATGACTCACCAACAATGAATGTGGAGCAAATTCCAACATGCCAAGGCTACATACCAAACAGGAATGACAAGACATATTGCTGGCTGAATTTATTCAAGGATGGAAGTTGTCAGTTATATTGGATGATCAGAAATAATGGCTGCAAAAATGAGTCATGGTACTAGATGAGAAATAGGACCATACAGTAACTCTGTTGTTTAGAAGACTTGCTCACTTGCTTTCTTAAGAGTTGCACCTGAGTTCCAGAGGGACCCTGCAGAAAACAACTGCTGACTGAACCAACCGACAAACATAAGCTATTTTTTAAAAGGTTTTTGCTTGTAGACACAAAAAAAAATTACATTAAATGGTATGTGAACAGCAATAACTCCTTATAATTCATTGTAGACCTCAGTCAATGTCTCTTCAAAAATATCTACTCTCTCTGAGATCATGCTTCCACCCTTGTTTTCTTTTTCTGTTCCTTTACCCCATCTCATATTTAACAACAAATCTGATTTGCATTCGTTCAATTTCCTTAAATAAACAAAGGATGTGGAATAATGATCATCACAAAAGAAAGCCCTAATGTTATCATAATTATAGGCAAAGGATTAAACATTACTAGGCCTGCCCTAAAACACCATGGAATGGAATTGTTCACCACTGTAACTATCCAAACAATTTCAGTGTATTTCAGAATTTTAGTTGTTCTTTAACTCAGCTAGTAATATTCCCCAAAATACTAAAATCCTTCTAAGAGGAGATCTACACCCTAATCCTGGCTCCACCTATTACAATGAACACAAAGATAATTCGCTCCCACAGACTTCTGTAACTCAACAGCAGCCAATCCCCAACTCTGGTGATCTTATTTTTGGTGCAATAAATGTTAGAAGTATAAGAACTAAAACTGCTGAACTATATGCCTGGATTACCCAACATAAGTTTGATGTTCTTGCTGCAACTGAAACTTAGCTTAAATCCAGCATAAACAACTCTGAAGTTATAACTCCTGCCTATAGTATTATCTGTAATGAACGTATGAAGAGGAAAGGAGGTGGTATTGCTTTAATATCTCCCAATACCTACCACATTTCCCTTTACATCAAACCAACATCAAAATTCAGTTCAGCAGAGTGTCTTATTGCATTCCTCAAAATAAACAATTATAAACAAATATGTATTACTGTCTTTTATATCCCTCCTGGTGACAATACAGCTGTAATGGAAGATATCCTACGTCAGTTAAACATAACAATATTACTAGGTGATGTGAATGTCAATTAGTTGGACATAAATTCCAACATCTAGCATGATATTATATGGTTTCACACAACTAATTGATAGTACCACATATTATAGCAAGACATCAAATTCTCTAATAGACTGGATCCCTGCATCAGACTCTGGCAAATACCCCATCACAGGTACAAAGTCAGACTCTCTCAGTGATCATCTCCCAATTTATGTGACAAGACATCTCACACATCCAGTTAAACAACATATTTATAAAACAGCAAGTAACCTTTCAAAGTTTAATGCAGAAATGTTCATTACTACACTGTTATTTATTAACTGCAACTTCCTAAAAATCTTTCCCTTAGACAATGTTGTAACTGAATTCAATACAACTTTTCTAAATATCCTAAACAGCCTTGCACATCCCTGAAGGAAGAGAATGAAAACAAAGAATCCAAAAAAATAGCAGAATACTAATGCAGAACAGAGAAAAACTATGCAAAGAATGGTATAAATATGAAACCTCAATATCTTGAAAACTTCAGAATGCTTAGCAATTATACTAAATATTTTATGTGCTAAACATTTATAAATAAATGAAGACAAAAACTATACTATAATAACTTTCAGAATACTACTAAACAGAACCCTAAAACATTTTGGACATCCATTGAAGAAGTCTTACGTCCCAGCCAAAAATGCATCCCAACCCTCCCTCTCTCAATAACTCACCACTCAAAACAGCAAAACAGTTCAACTCTTATTTTACTGATAGTATAGCATCTCTAACCAAGGATTCCTCAACATATAATCCCAACCCTGCCCAATAGCCACATATCACCACATCCACTTTCACCTTCAAACCTGTGCCCACATTGTACATAAAACTACAACTTAAACCATGCTCTTCTTCAGATGATGATTTTCCAAGCGAGTACCTAAAAATAGCAGCTAATAGCTTTGCCTATCCTATCTCAATCCTTATAAACAGGTCAATTGAATCCCATGTTCCCTTTCTCTCGAAAAAGTCATATATTACTCCTCTGCACAAAGGAGGAAATTCAACATGCATTAATAACTTTAGACCTATAGTAATCTTACCTCCCATCCCTAAAATACTAGAAAAATGTATTCAAAAACATTGCTAGACTATCTCCTGCAGGAATAATGCCTATCCCCTAAACAACATGGATTCTGTCCTTCCCACAGCACTAGCACTGCCCTTTTAACCTACATAGATACGGTCAATAAAGCCAAAGATAATGATGGTAATCTGGTCTCTTCCTTATTTCTAGACTCGTTTAAAGGTTTTGGCTTAGTTTGTCACAGCAAACATCTAGTTAAAACATCCTCACTAGGTCTCTCTCAGCCCACCTTTCTGTGGTTCAAAAGCTACCCCTGTCCAATAGGCATCAGTCAGTAAAATGGCACTCCATGCTCTCTCCTTAACCCCCAGTCACCACCAGTATCCTAAAAGGCTCTAACCTTGGTCCCCTCCTCTAACATTTTCACCAACACCCTTTATACTTCAACACAACTGGCCACCCTAATACAATATGCAGATGATTCCACTCTCATTTGTACAACTGACAACATGGTGCACCTCCAAAAAAATACTCAGGAAGTTTAACAGGCACTGAGAGGTGCATGTAGAATTGTTGTAAGGGGTAGCTAAACATGGGCCTACAGATGCCTTTTAATGTACTTGTAAGATAAAAAGATGGGCAGTTAGAGTAGTTTTTCAGTTCTTAAGCATCTTAAGCAAGGAGGCTGATAGTCCAATGGGATGGCTAGCATATATATCAACTGTGGCAAAGTGATTCACATATGTTGTGAGGAGTGGGTAGCCAAATTAAAGGTCATAGGAGTCAACATTATGTAGTGATTTGGGTATAAAGCTGGTGGACTTACTTGAGCTAACAAACCATGGAAACAGATACAGTAAATGTTCTCTAGAAAAGCCTTAGGGATCCCATTTATTTTTGATTTGTGCCACGGTTATATGGAAAAATGTTATACTGATTGTAAATATGCAATGATATTAAAATACAGTTGACAACACTCCAGCTTGCAGAACTTTTGAAGTTCTTGTTTGATGCAATTTACAGTTCATCCAGACATGTTGAAATATCATTAAACATGAAAAAATAAACAAGGTTTCTGAAAAGTGGCAGGATTATTAATCAAGTGAAGTCAAGTGATGAAGGAGGAAGCAAAAAACTATAATGGGTTGTAAGTTAGATTTTATAACCCAAACTAACATGGTGTGTAATGAAGCACCAAAGACAGTAAGCTGCATAAAAAAAACTTTTACTAAACAATCGACTTAATGCAATCTTTCAACTATGTTGTGATGTGAGAGCTGAGGATTGGGAATGGTCTCCTTATAATAGCATTGCATCAGAAATGTACTGAGCCAAATGGGATTTGGCTATCAAAAATAAGGGAAAAGGGAAACTTCCATATGTAGAAAAGCTGTGGGTATTGTTGAGTACTAAAGGATGTGTAGTGATTTTATTTTGGTAAGAATTGCACCGACCCTATCTTATTTAAAAATTTGGACGTAAGGCATTGTGATGGTAAGAAACAGCTACGAGCATATGGAAAAAACAGATGACATGCTGCAGGGCAGGAAGAAGGAAATACTGATTTAATGACAAGATTGTGAAGGAATGGAACTTGTTACATGAATCCGGGTCTTTTTTTTAGATGAGACACTATCCCATTAATACTTTTTTTGTGTGCTCAGTGAGACGTACTCATTTCTTCTTGCAAGAAGAGAAGCATGTATCATATGGACCTACAACTAACTTTAAAATGATAGTGAAATGATGTCACAGAACTTGTGTTGCAATTCAAAAGGAAAGGTAATATTAGCTTTAAAAATTATATTGACAGCTTTACCAAATGTCAACAATTTTTAGGGCCGTTTTATTGTGGATTACTCAATGAATAGAGTATGTTGGGCTCTGTTCAGTAATCTTTTTCTTGTTGGTTATTGGCTATTTCAGAATGTTTATTTATTTTATTTATTTAACATTTGTTAACCGGGAAAGTCCGACTTGGAATGAAGCCCAGGGAGAAATGTTCCAGACACATGGCTTTGTAACGTGGGCGAAAAATGGAGTATCTGGAGGAATAATGCCCAATAATGATGATTCTTAACTCATTGCCTGCTTTTCATGTCAGTGAATGGGTGCAGATTTATTTTGGTCTGAAAATCATACATACAGTGCTTACCATGAGGATATATTTTCAATGTTTTACTCATGCCTCATGAACTCATGTCTGTGTGAAACTGTATGAGGTTACTTCACATGTAGGGGAGGCAGACAACTCATTTGTTGGACTGTTTTGCTGATGTCTGTACTATGGCACTATTTGTGTTATTTTGTGATGTTAATTCCATACTTGTTATGTTGTGGCATTTCTAAGGTAATGTTTATGTCATATCACTGCGTTACTTCTGGACTGGTTATGTTGTACCTTAGTGCAACATCTGTACTGGTTATGTTGTGCTATTGTATTGGTTCTATAGGGCTACTTACATTATTCTGTGGTATTATCTTTATAGAACTGGCAATTTTGTGCTTTGGTGTCAGTTGTACATGGCTAGTAATATTGTGCTATGGTGTTAACTTCATGGGACAAGTAATACTGCACTGTAGGGTGTGCTGTGTGGGACTGGTAATGCTGTGTTGTGCTGTGGTGTTAGCTGTGTGGGACTGGTAATTCTGTGTTGAGGTGTGGTGCTAGTTCTCTGGGACTGTTAATTCTGTGCTGTGCAGTGGAACTGGTAATTCTGTACTGTGCTGTGCTGCTAGCGCCGTGGGACCAGTAATTCTGTGCTGTGAGCGCCGTGGGACCGGTAATTCTGTGCTGGAGTGCTAGCACTGTGGGACCAGTAATGCTGTGCTGTGATGTTAACTTTGTAGCACTAGTAATGCCATTGTATGGTGTTAGCTCTGTAGGACTAGTAATGCTGCACTGTGTTGTTAGCTCTGTGGGACTAGTCAGTAATGTTTCCCACTGTGGCGTTAGCTATGTGGGACCAGTAATGATGTGCGTCATGGTGTTACCTCCGTGGGACTGGTAATGCTGCAGGTCGCAGTGTTGGTTCTGTGGGACGAGCGGGAGAGCAGATCTATGCTTGACATATGGGGCATTGTCAGACCCCCATCTGGACCTCCTGCATATCTACAAAACAAACAGCACCAGAATTACTCATTCTATAATTTTAAACCTTGCCTGTGATATAAATAGGGCCTGCTGGAGAGAGAGGTATGTATCCCAGAGACTACAGCATCTATGGAAATGGCTCCCCATCCATATGCAGCAGAGTTCCTCCCTAACCCAATTCAAGTGCAACTTGGACAATTGGATGAGAAACTGGAAATTCATGTCTGGTTTAGCACCTATATATGCAATGGACATGGGTAACCTATAAATGGTTCATCTCCCAGGCCCATGCTTACACTTGATATCAGAACTTGTCACAGATTTGGGATGCATGGCTAGGCTGAAAAAGGTCCTTGTAGACATTAGCCTAGTAAACACCTATGAACTATGAAACATGGCTTCATAACTCACAGCTCATGTTCAACCCATAAAAAAGCCCAAACACTACTTTTTCCTCCAAATCCCTCTCTCTTGAGAGAAAATTTAAAGTCCTCTCTTGATAATACAACCATTAAAGTCACTTCTCATTACATTTGACCCACATATACAAAATTGCCTATAAACACCTATAAAATTATCCAGTATCCATCTGCCTTGTCCAGCACTAAGAAACATTCTACACAACTATGTTCCCAGTCAGTCACTGTGATCCAGTGACCAAAAACTCCTGTCTGTCTACAAATCTAGCAAATGTGTTAGGCATGGTCTGTACTCGTATAAGGTTGCTAACGCCTGGAACTCCTTCCCTATATCCATCAGGTCTTTACCCTACCTCCCATTTTTTAAAACCAGTCTGAAAGACTTCCTAGCTAAAATCTGGCTCTGTTCTTGCTCAAAACCTGGATAAACTATAGCCTAAATTTATACCTTCCTTATACCTCCTTACTCTCCCTTCTTCACTTACTTCCTTACTGCTATCTAAAACTCTTCCCCGAATTTCTCTCTAAATATAGCACAAGCCTGTTTTCCCTCACTTCATATTGTAATTCCTATTTGTATTAAACTAACTTACCTTTAATTTCTCTACAGACTGTCTAAAATTTCTCTAAATATTAAATGATTGCATATAATTTGCATCAATTCTTAACCAATGTTTTTATATTATGTCTAATTTATTACAATTACTTAAACTGCAGATGTTTTTGTTTTATTTTTGAAGAGTGTAAAATTATTGTTCTTAAAATGTTTTGTAATAATTTGGAGCTTTTCTCCCCAGGCCTCCTCTGAAAATGTTCAACCCAGTTGGACTTTCCAAGTAATCAAATGTCAGTATATAAATAAATAGTAATCTAGTCAATCTGTCAATTATTTTCTCAGCAAACCAACTACAGTCCTTGCAATTCTTGGTGCAAAACTTTTTAACAAAGTCAAAAATAAAGAAGGGACAAAGGTATAAAATCATGGATAGATTTTAAATTTTGCTTTTATAAATTTAGAAAGTTGATGGAATAACTGGTTTAGCATTAATAAACATTTTCCAATGGACAGAAGTCTGAAACTGTGTGTGTCATTATTTAACAATGTCAATCCTCAATGATTTACCAGAAAAAAACATGAATTTTATGAGAAAATGACCAAAACATATGAGGCAAAAATCTAGACTTCATGCAAACTTCTCGACATTTGAGAGGTATGAACACCATTAGTTCAAGTCACCATGTTAAAGATGAGTTATAAAATGTATAAAAAATGTTAAAACCGAAACATACATTCAACTGTACTGACATTTCATTACTTCATTAAGCAAAATCATAACTCACTGTGCAGTAATTGAAATGAACATAGGTAAAGTATGCAAAATTACAGTGTATTTAACATAAATTATTCATTATTAGTTTGATATCGATCAGGTAAATGCAGCAAGATAACACTAAATACACGTGCATAATACTGAAAATCAATATTAATAATAATAATTACGAAGACACTGCCAGCTCTCCGTTACTTCAAGTATGTTTGTACGTGAGTTTATGAGATGGGGAGGGTAGAGCCCTGCTTCAGCACAGCTCTGTATAAGGTACTTATCTGATATATAGATGAGGCTTAACAACATCTGTGGTTGGAGGGACACACTGTAAGCCTAATAACCTAAGCAATAAAGCACAACAAAAGGCCATGTTAAGCCTTGCAAATGTACTATGCATTTGTGTCTCATATTGTGGCATTAAGATTAAACAAATCACCATGGAAAAGATATGACATAATGCAATATCCTCTACGCCACACTTATTCCAATGAATTACAGCTGGGAAATAATAGCAAATTATGACAAATGTATCTCAGTACTTCATATGTACAGTAGTTCATGAATGTACTGCATTACACCAGCTTGTCATAGCAGCACATGCTGTATAACACAGCTCAACGCAGGATGAATAATGCAGATTCGTAAAGTGAATCCAATGCAGACTCCAGTGCTGAGGAATTGCCTTGAGGTGTGGTTGGCTCTTCCTGCAGCAATGGTTGCCAGTTAAAGAATGCACCACATAAAAGGATGGGACTTCTCACTTATGGGAGCTATACAACCTGACTATCCACCACAATAATTACAATTATACCCTCTTTACTTTTCAGAGCTGCATTCAATAATAATCTCAACTATTCACCACCCTGTACTACTTTATGTTAATAATTAGGTCTTGCTACTGAATATAAATACTTCTCACACATACAATACCCCACTAGTTGCTCTACATACAGTGGATATAAAAAGTGTACACACCCGTGTTAAAATGCCAGTTTTTTGTGATATAAAAAATGAGACCACAATAAATCATTTCAAAACTTTTCCCACCTTTAATATGACCTATAACCTGTACAATTCAATTGAAAAACAAACAAATCTGTTAGGGGAAAAAATATAAAAAATAAAAAAAGTACAATAAGCTGGTTGCATAAGTGTGCACGCCCTTAAACTAATATTTTGTTGAAGCACCTTTTGATTTAATTACAGCATTCAGTCTTCTTGAGTAAACACCTGCCATCAATTAAAGAGACTCTGATTAACCCCAAATAAAGTTCAGCTCTCCTAGTAGAATTTTCCTGACATTTACTCAGTTGCCTGCTACAGCAAAAGCCATGGTTCTCAGAGAGCTTACAAAGCATCAAAGGGATCTCATTGTTGAAATGTATCAGTCAGGAGAAGAGTACAAAAAAATTTCCACAGCATTGGATATACAATGCAACACAGTGAAGACAGTCATCAAAAAGTGGAGAAAATATGTTGCAACAGTGATGTTGCAAAGAACTAGATGTCCCCCAAAACTGATGAAAAGACAAGACAAAAAAGTACAGTTTTGTACCTACCATAAATGTAGATGTTCGAAGATCCACATTGCTGCAGTCATAACCTGTGGGTAGTCCGCTGTCCTCGGTCGGCCCGAATACCAAAGTGTTAGGCTGGCGTCGGTCATGGTCGCTCAGATCTGACGTCAGTACGCCGTGGTACTAAAGCGCATGACCGACGCCATATCCTCAGTCTTTCTTGCCCCAGATGTCAGAAGGCCTTAAAAAGAAAGGCCATAGCCAAAAATGGAAAAACACCCAATCACCCATGTAGAAACAATATTTACAACACAAAATACACAACCACCCCAAACTACAGAGGGGAAGGAGGGAGGGTAAATTGGACTGCAGCAATGTGGATCTTCGAACATCTACATTTATGGTAGGTACAAAACTGTACTATGTTCTTCATCTCACATTGCTGCAGTCATAACCTGTGGGTAGAATCCCAAAGCAAAGATAAAGGGAGGTTGGCAAAATCATAAAGCATTGGGAGCTGCTAACATGCCCTGTAAAACTGCAGTGGCAAACCCAGCCCTAGATTTGGAATAAAGAGGGAGATGGTAATGTTTAGAAAAAGTGTGCACTGAACTCCAAGTAGCTGCCTCCAAAATATCTTTAGTAGCTACTCCCTTAAAAAGCAGTAGAAGTGGCAGTCGCCCTAGTGGAATGAGGTCTGATTCCAGCCGGAACCTCCTTACCATGATGAGAATAACAAAAGCAATACAATGGCCAATCCACTTAGAAATAGTTTGTTTTGAAACAGGTTTCCCCTGAGAACCCAAAGCAAAAGAAATAAACAACTGTTGAGACTGCCTGAACCCTTTGGTTCTGCTCAAATAATAACGCAACTGCCTGTGAATATCCAAATAGTGCAAAATTTTTCCCCTTTATTTTAGGGATCAGCATAAAATGTAGGCAAATGAATAGATTGGTTTAATGCCACATTAGAAACAACCTTAGGCATAAAAGTAGGGTTAGTACGCAGGGAGACCCTATCCTTATGAAATATCAGGAAGGGTTCAACTGCCATTAGAGCCTGTAATTCAGATACCCTTCTAGCAGACGTAATGGCCAACAAAAAAGCAGTCTTCCAAGACAAAAACTTCAACTCCGTAGTAGCTGCAGGTTCAAAAGGAGGTAAAGTGAGCTTTTCCAACACAAAATTGAGATCCCAGGAAGGAGTAGGAGCTCTACGTGGGGGTCTTATGTTTTTTACCCCTCTAAGAAACTGCTTAAACAAAGGGTGAGAGAATAAAGGAGGGTCACAGTCATAGTGAGCAGAAATGGCTGCAGCATGAACTTTACAGAGGAGAAAGACAAACCCTTGTCTAATAATTCTGTAAGATACTGAAGTGAAACACTCAAATTAGGCACAGAGACATCAAAGCTCTTTGTTTTGCTCCAAAGAAAAAATCTCCTCCATTTATCAGCATAAACTTTCCTGGTACTAGGCCATCTGGCCTCCAAAATGACATTCAAAACTTGTTGAGGAAGCTGCGACCCCCCAGGGTCTAAAACAGAATATGCCAAGCTGTCAGATGCAGGGACTGTATCCTGACATTGCAGAAATGATTGCTTGCCTGGGACAAAAGGTGTGGAACTGATGGCAAAGGCCAAGGAGGCTCCCGTACTAAACTCCTCAGCAGAGGGTACCAGTGCTGACGTGGCCAATCTGGAGCTATTAGAATCATGCAAGGCTTGTCCTGTCTGACCTTCAAGAGCACCTTGGGAAGAAGAGGCAGAGGAGGAAAGGCATAGACGTGAAGGTTGTTCCAACTGAATGATAGAGCATCCACTTTCCAAGCTTTTGGGTGAAACAGCTTTGTGCAAAACTTTGGCAGTTGGAAATTTAGTGGAGAAGTGAACAGATCTATGTCTGGAGTTCCCCAAGCCACCGTCAGCTGTTGAAATACATGAGGATCCAATTTCCACTCGTGGGGATCCACCATCTGTCTGCTCAAAACATCTGCTAAGGAGTTCAGTGCTCCCGGCAGAAACCTTGCCTGAAGAGTGAGGTGCAAACTGAGAGCAGTCTCCCACAAAATCATAGCTTGTCTGCAAAGAGGGTACGAATGGGTTCCCCCTTGCTTGTTGATGTACCACATGACTGTTGTGTTGTCTGTTTGAATCAACACCTGTCCTGGTTGAAGTAGATCCTTGAAGGCCATCAGGGCAAATTGGACTGCTAACATCTCCTTCATGTTGATATGCAAATGTTGTAGTCTGGGAGGCCACGTGTCTTGAACCCATTTCCCATTGAAGTGTGCACCCCAAGCCATGTCTGAGGCATCTGTCGTTAAGATCTGACTCGCCTCTGGTCGGGTCACAGAGAGTCCCTTGTTTAGATGACATTCCTGAGCCCACCACAAGAATTCCCTTTGGATGCAAGGTATTATCTGAATGACAGTGTCCAAATCGTGGCAGTGTTGAGTCCATACGCTTTTGAGATACCATTGTAGCTTCCTCATATGCAGTTTGGCATTGGGAAGCACCAGAATACAAGTTGCCATGAACCCCAAGGCCTGAAGGACTGTCCTTGCAGTCAGCCTGGACCATAGAGATAATTGCTGGAAGTAAAGGGCAAGATTTCTTTGTTTGTCCGGGGTCAAAAACGCCATCTGAGAAGCTGTGTTCAGTCTCACACCCAGAAAGCACATGTCCTGAGAGGGTACTAGACTGGACTTTGTTTCATTCACAGAATACCCTAGGCACCTTAACACTGTCATAACATACTGAAGATGGTGAAGTAACTTGACTTTGTCTTGAGCAAGAATCAGGCAATCGTCCAAATAAGGATAAATTTGTATTCCCCTTAGTCTTAAGAAGGCTATCACCGGAGCCAGGACTTTTGTGAACACCCTGGGCGCAGTAGATAAGCCAAAGGGCAATGCAGAGAACTGATAATGAAAAGTGCCAGTCCGAAAACGCAGGAACCTCCTGCAGTTGGGCCTGATAGGAATGTGAAGATAAGCCTCTTTGAGATCCAGAGTTACCATCCAGTGATCTTTGCCTAGCAGAGGCAGAAGCTGTTGCAAAGTTAACATCTTGAATTTGGGAATGTCCAGGTATGTGTTGAGAATAGACAAGTCCAGAATTGGCCTCCAAGTGTTTCCTTTCTTTGGTACCAAAAACAGGCGAGAATAAAATCCTAGGCCCACTTCTGACGGAGGGACCCCCTGGATAGCCCCCATTTTTAAAAGTAAAGAAATCTGTTTGTGAGCCTCCAACTTTTGCTGAGGAGGAACGTCTGGCATGCCTTTGAAAGGAGGCAAGGTGTGAAAATAAAACTTGTAGCCTCGGTCTATAATGTCCAACACCCATTTGTCCTGGGTGACTAAAAGCCAATTTTGCCTGAAAAGTGCCAACTTTCCTCCCAGAGGAGCTGCCAGACAGGAGGGATCTGGCAGCTGGAGATACAGGTCATTGGGTCTGTTTACGAAAAGGCTGACCCCTGCCCTCACCCAAGATTGTGCAGGGGAACTCCACGTTCTAGGCCTGAAAGAACCCTGAGCATGAGCTCTGCCCCTACCACGTCTAGATCTGCCCCTAGACTGTAAATCAGAAGAAGGATAAGCCCATCCCTTAGTAGGCCAATTTCTGCTAAACTTAGGGGGCTGCACCTGTAAAAAATCCTTAACTGTCTGCATAGACTTAGCTTTGTCTTCCATTTTCTTCAAAACTGACTCCACAGGAGAACCAAACAGAACTTCAGATTGAAGGGGAGCATCCAAAATACGAGCTTTAACATGCTCTGACAAGTTCTGATCCTTAAGCCAGGCGTGCCTACGAATAACTGATCCAGTGGCAGCCACCCTGGAAGAAGCCTGAAGAGCATCAAAACCACACTGCAAAGAATGCTTACCCACCTGATCAGAGGCATGAACTAAATCCTGCAATTCCTTACACTCTATGCCCTCTGCCAAAGCATCTACCTTAGATTTTAACTGACTTAGGAGAAAATTCTGGTACTTCAGCATATGAAACTGGCAATTCAAAGCCCTCATTGCTAGAGTGGAAGAGGTATACACTTTTTTACCCCACCTATCCAAAGCTCTAGAATCTTTATCCATAGGAACTGGATTCTTTACAACAGAAGCCCTGACACCCTTAGGTCCCTGGCTAATAGTTTCCGGGTCAGCTCTTGGGCTCTTATACAAATATTTATGAGCCTCTGGCACTCTGTAATACCTGTCTGGCTTGACCGGGGCAGGAGGCAAAGAATCAGGATTAAGGGAAGCTTCAGAGAAAACATCCTGAACAACATCCAAAACAGGAGGTATAGCCAAGGGCCTATGCTGTGGTAAAAACAAAAATTCCCTAAGTCTCTTACGAGAATCTGAGAAATCCTGACCTTCCCACTTAAAATGTTCCCTCATGGAATGCAGGGTTTCAGAAAAAGAAAAATCCTCTGGAGGGGAAGCAGAAGGACTAGAATCCTCTGCATCTGAATCAGAATAAGGAGGAAAATCCTGAATGTCTTCAGCCGAAGACTCCGAGTAATCTGAGGAATGCTCCAATCCTTCCACCTCTGGCTCCACCCTAGGCCTCTTATCTGGAGGGGGCATAGAACCCCTGATTAAGGTAATCAAATCCTCTGCCATTTTCAGCATATGCTTTTTAGGTACAGAACCTGCAGAACTAGGGCTGACGCCAGAGGAAGACAAACCAGGCCTGACCTTGGAAGGTACCTTAGAGACAGAAGTAGAAGGCCTAACCACCTTATGCAAAGAAGGGACTACAGAGACCTGAGAGGCCCCCTCAGCCTGACCCGACTCCTGAGAGGCCACATCCTGCAAAATTAAAGGCTCCCCCTGAGACACAACTGAAACCTCGGCTGGATCCACAGATTCCACCGTAGTTTCTAAAGAACCGGCGTCCGTAACGGACGACTCATCCTGCTTGGACTTTAACGATTTTTCCTTACGCTTCTTAGCGGTAGCGGGCGTCGGAGGATCCGACGGCATATTGTAATTACACCGCTTACCGAAGACAAGCCTAGCACAATCTAACCTGCGTTTAATGGTGCGCTTATTAAATCTAGCACAAAAGCGACACCTGATTACGTCGTGCTCAGGCCCCAAGCAAGGAATACAGAGAGAGTGGTAATCCCTATGAGGTATCTGTTTCCCACAAGAAATACAATTATTCACTTTTTCTGACATCCGGATTTAACTGAGGCAAGAAAAGACAAAAATATTCCCCAACGGGGTACTTAGCCCAACTTGGTCTTCGGTCTGAAACTCAGAATACGAAAATTTCAGGATGCCGAACGGCACTTGCAAACGCTGCTTCTGCTTCGGACCATGCGGCAAGAAAGACTGAGGATATGGCATCGGTCATGCGCTTTAGTACCACGGCGTACTGACGTCAGATCTGAGCAACCATGACCGACGCCAACCTAACACTTTGGTATTCGGGCCGACTGAGGACAGCGGACTACCCACAGGTTATGACTGCAGCAATGTGAGATGAAGAACATCTGGTCATGGAGGCTGCCAAGACAGCTACAGCAATACTGAAGGAGTTGCAGGAACTTCTGGCAAGTACTAGTTGTGTACTACATGTAACAACAATCTCCTGTATTCTCCATATGTCTGGACTATGGGGTAGGGTTGCAAGACGGAAGCCTTTTCTTACAAAGAAAAACATTCAGATCTAGCTAAAATTTGCAAAACAATACATCAAGTCTCCTAAAAGCATGTGGGAAAATGTATTATGGTCTGATGAGACAAAGGTTGAACTTTTTGGCCGCAATTCTAAAAGGTACATGTGGCGCAAAAACAACACTTCACATCACCAAAAGAACTCCACCCCATGGTGAAGCATGGTGGTGGCAGTATCATGCTTTGGGATTGCTTTCCTTCAGCTGCAACTGGGGCTTTAGTCAAGGTGGAGGGAATTATGAACAGTTCCAAATAAGTCACTTTTGGCCCAAAACCTTCAGGCGTCTGCTAGAAAGCTGAAGATGAAGAATTTCTCCTTTCAAGATGACAATGACCCCAAGCATACATCCAAATTAACAAAACAATGGCTTCACAGAAGAAAATTAAAGTTTTGGAATGGCCTAGACTTAAATCCAATAGAAAATCTGTGGGGTGACCTGAAGAGAGCTGTGCACAAGAGATGCCCTCACAATCTGACAGATTTGGAGCACTTCTGCAAGGAAGAGTGGGCAAATATTGCAAAGTCAAGATGTGCCACGCTGATGGACTCCTACCCAAAAAGACTGAATGATGCAATTAAATCAAAAGGTGCTTCAACAAAGTATTAGTTTAAGGGTGTGCACACTTATGCAACCAGCTTATTCTACGTTTTTTTACTTTTTTCCCCTAGCAGATTCGTTTGCTTTTCAATTGAATTGTACAGGTTACAGGTCACATTAAATTTGGGAAAAGTTTTGAAATTATTTATTGTGGTCTCATTTTTTTATATCACAAAAACCTGGCATTTTAACAGGGATGTGTACACTTTTTATATCCAGTGTACCTCTCCTAGTCTGTGGAAACGATCATCCCTCTGCCCTTATTCATTATTCTGCTAATAAAACCACCTCCTACTCATTAAAAATAGATCAGTCTTCTGCCCTTATGATTGCCAACATGTTAAGAAAACTGCCAACTTACCATACATGGCATATGCCTGCCACCCCAGTGCTCTTAACTTTGGCCAACATGGCAGAAACTCTCACCTTAAACTGTACACAGCCATATAAAATGTCACATGATTATAGTGCTAGTAAGGACAATTTATAAACCACTGTGAACATGTAATACAAACAGTATGTGGTTTGTCACTGAAAGCCTAACAATAAGGGCTAACATGCAGAGTTCAGGTGTGTCAGATAATACTCACCAGTAAGAGGATTTCAAAGACTTTACTCACAGTGGGCATTGATACCTATAACCACCTTCTTCTTTACAAATGCGTTCACTTCAATGGACTTCACACCAGCATGCCATGAATACCTTTTCTACCTCATTAGCATCGTCTGGAATCACATTCTTTTGCAATAGCATTAGAAGTAAGTTTGGGCAGTGAATACTATAGTCAGCAGGTGTCACCCAAATTCACACATATAAGTAGACAAGTTTTCCACATCCACCACCTCCTACATATTTTTATTTGGTTGGTATCATTCGAACAGGTAGATGTGGAGGGGCTCAGCATTTTTAAATAAAAGCTCCCCAACCACCAACAAGCACGGACTGTAATCCACTAACTATTCCACCTTTTCAATGGGCATTCAAGACATATAGAATAAAACGTGGCACAGACACTAGCGTTTAGCTTAGCTTACACCATTCTGTATGATGTTTTTTGTATAATATGTTTTGTATAATATAGCAATAACCAAAGACCGTTGGTGTGGTTTAAACAAGACGGCAAAGCCTGAGTGATTAAACAAAGCCAACCATGGGATAAATCTTCAATATACCACTCCCAAGAATCAGTTATTGCTATTATACAATGACATTATTTAAGAAAAACATCACTTACTTTTCTTAAATAATGTTTTTGTATAAAGGGACCATGGTGTTCTCCAGCACTGTTTCCCAATTTCACTGCTTTGTTGATGTACTGTGCAAGAGTATGGGACTTCAGTTCCTATGTTTATGCAGTACAGTACATCAGTGCTTTGGAAAGCTGGAAAGAAGATGGGAAGATCTCCGTTGTCTTTTTTTTTTTCTTTTTGAAAAGAAAAGGAGGTATAACCTCCAGTTGCGAGAGAGACTGGAAAAATACAAGGAAAATCATGCATATTTCTTTAGTTTTGCAGAATACACCTGATTTTTCTCATATTTTTCTCTACTTTTGTTTTAAGAAATGTGGACAAAGCTATAAATAAAGGAGGACATGGGTAATGTTGCTGTTATAAACTAAAAGTTTTGAGAAAGATTTGGACTGCTGGAAGGAAAGTCTGAAACTGAAATGCATGTCATAATTTAGTGACTGTTACTCTGATTTGTCGGGAAACCACTAATTTTATCAGGAATGAAGTCACAAAATAATGACATGCATTTCAGTTTCAGACTTTACTTCCTTCAAACTAATGAGTGTCTACACATAGCAATAAATCAAAAATTTTGGTGGCACAGTTATACTTTAGCTGCAGGACTTTTACCATGGGTATATTCTTGATTTACAACAGGCATGCTGGTTGGGCTGACCAATCAGCATGCTCATTTTTGAATGTTAATGGCCAGTCACTGTATAATGTTTTAGCCATCAGCATGATTATTGACTAAAGACAGCTAGCCCACACCAGAGGTGAAGGTTGCCATTTTGGTAGGTCCAATGGTACTTATCTCTACACCTTTTAATTTGCATCATTAGACAGGATCCAGTAACTAGACCAGTTTTCCACTCACTACCTTCTATAGGCTGAATAGACAGATCTGATGAAGCAGTTATTTAGTAAAAGCACTTTGGAAAATAACATCCTGTCCTACTACTATGTGCAGATTAGATGTTTGTGGTATTAAAACCACAAACAAGCAAACAGGCACACACTGTAAGACCAAACCACAGCCATTCCACTTTTTATTGTGCCTTAACTCAATCTGATCATCAAGGGAGATGTCTCACAGCCTCTAAGTATTTTTTGTTCTTGGTATCATTACGGTTGAAAGTTCTTCTTTCCAAAGACCATTTGCTGTCAAAAAAGTTTTAAATGGTTAAAAGCATAATTAGGCTTAATGGCTCATTAAGTAAATCAAATTAGTTCAGGGCCAAAACAGTTAATATGAAGGGGTACTTATTTGTACTTGAAGACACCCTCCCTGGGGCCCACCCAGACGGTGATCATACCCGGGAGGGGTGATGCTATCTCACAAATACACCCTCTTTGCTCATAATAAATATAGGGCTGTCTGTAAAGTTGGCTCAGAAAGTGCTCATCTGCCTAATCTCATCCTGAACTGAATTGCACTGAACCATCTCCAGTGTTTTTTCTTTAAAGTATTTATGTAGCTGTAGTAAACTGTGGTCAGAAACTTTCTTTTAGCTTCACCATAAGGAACTATGGACTCAGCAATGATAAAAATCCAGAAGTGAAGACCAGAATTACTTAAAAGTGACTCCAGGGCTAACTCTGATCCAGATTATAGGACGTGACTGGCTCCCATTGTCCAAGCTGGTGAAACTTGAATTCTTTGCTAAGTTGTTGCTTCATACACTCTCACAAATGTACTTCATAGTTTCCCTCCCAATTTTTCTGGACTAGGCAGAAGCACAGTTGGCAAGCTCTTATCACCTGCTGTTTCCCATCCCCAAGCTTTCAAAAGAACTACTTTATTCCTGTTGCCTCCTCAACTCTAAAGTGGAAAAAATCTTTCCCTGTTCTCATGTTATAATTTCATAAGTTAAACAGAGATCAACAGCAACAAGATGACTTACCTTCCCAAACCTATTCTGCACTTCAGTGTGAGTAAATGGGTACTGTTCTTCACAGTGAATGCATACTACAACTATTGCTTTACTTCAAATCATTTTCTTATACACATGTTTGATGACCACGTTAGTCCTGGTAGGCCAATGGCCTATTTTCACTGGAGACTTTAGTTGATATTCATACTCACTAGGGGAAATTTGGCTAGGGCACTGGGGAACTTCTCCTTCTCTTTCAAATAAGTGCTTTGGGATCTTTTACATGCACTTAAGCAAGCACCAACTCGAGCAGATGACATCTCAGTTTACCTTCTTATCAGAAGACTGGCGCTCTTAGGAATACAGCACCTCTTAATGCTGTAGTGTCAGCAATAGAAATTGAATCCAGTCACCTAGGGTGGTAAAAGAAACCAGACTCTTGGGATTTTCCAGCACCAGTAATGAGTGTGATTCCTGCTGAGGCACTGACACTGACAATGGGAACCACAGTGCTAAGCTACAATACATACGTTACTGAATGTCTAACAATCGACAAACACTTTAATCGCATGCTGTTCTTCTGACTGCTAGACATTGACTGGCATTTCTATCAAAGCCACATGACTGTCTAAACTACTCTAAACTGTCACACCATTGCAACTCTATATATACTAACTCCAACATCACACAACAGAGGAGAAAAGGAGATCTTCTAATCCCCACCATTCCTCTATCTCATTCTCACACAGAGCAGTCTACAGTGGTTGACAGTGACATAAATATTGTATGCCATAAAATTCAAAGAGTGGGTTTTGTGACTTGGCAGAGCATACAGGTAACGCACATACATCCCAACACAAACTGTTTCTGTAATGTTAAGTGGGCTCATGAGCAATAAGTTCATAGTTTACTGGGTAACAACTTATAAGGGACAAACTAATGACAATCATTCAAAGTAGTTTGAGACAGAACATTACTGAGAAACAAATACACAATGTCAAGTTCATGGTACAGTATAGTACAGTGTAGTGAATGGAAAAAATGGCATCAGAGTCACTGTTACAGTACAGTGTAGCGCAAAATAAACCTACAGCATCAGACTCAATACAGTATACTGTAGCGAGATGTAAACCAGCTGCATCAGAGTCATTAGTACAGTATAGTACAGTGTGGTGCAAAAACAGCCTATAGCATCCGAGTCATCTGTACAGCATAGTATTGTGCACAACAATGTATAAGTTACCCTACAAAGTACTGCTATATGATCGGGTGCAGTCCAGACATCAGAAAACATAACGTGGCTTGCAATAAAAAAAAAATCTGAAGACTCCACTCTAAAAGTACTTTGTTGTGTCTGTGTGCATTCTTATTACAGTACACTGATTTTTCACTGACATAAAAGTGCAATGTAAAACATCACAGCTCCAGTCATGACCCGTCAAGCACACACAGAGACATCACAATTCTACTCAGAAGAGTATAACAGAATTTCAGAAAATGCTTTTTTTACTACAGAATAGTGCCATCTGTCTGTTCCGTTTAATAAAATACTACATGGAATGTCACAATTCCAGTAAGAACAGTACTACAATGCTAAATAATATGTACTGGAATTATTTCTAGCAGCAAAGTGTCAACAGCTCATGTCACATTTTCAGTCAGAAATACAATTTCAATATTTTAGAATAGAGTTTACTTTCGCATATTCTGCCTTACCACTAGGGTGAGGATGATGGCAGGGTCATTAAGGAATCTATGTGGAAGCAAAAACAGCCTTATCACTGGGGATGGCTACAGGCAGAGACCTCAGGAAACCATGAGAAAAAAAACCTGGTATGTTGTCCTACGGAACAAACTCCCTTGCTACACCTCTGGTGATACTGTTGATGTTTTACTGGACTTTTGTCCCTTATATGGACATGGACCTGTAGCGTAGTTGCTGTAAACTGAATAGCGTCATGTAGAAATAACAAAGGTGCTGCCCACACAATCGGGTTGTTCACAGAAGATGAAATGTGGGCAGTCACATTCATTTGCTTATACTTGTGCTTGCCGTCGTGTCATCATAGGACTAGCGTGGCAGGCTTTTTTGGTTATCCACGCTGCTGATGGTTTTCCCATATCTGAGGAAACTGTCTTGAAATTAGATGTTAATGTATGTGATTCCTACTCCTACACACAGACTATCCGAAATTGTTTTGCAAGGCATAAACAGCTGTATCAGCAATTTCAAATACAATAAACTCATACAACAAGCTGGTACAAAAACAAGCACTGAAAAACAAAACTGTTGAGCAGTGCAGTACTGAGGTCCATGTCATTACAGTTCTACATACTGAACTATAGCCATTTGTTTAAATACATTTTAATAACATGAATTTTAAATTATGAGAAAAAAGGTACATCTTTACCCAGAAAAATTAAACTGAAGTTAACTTAAGGAATTATATACACCTGACTGATAAATTACCAATATTTTGACAATCAGGAGTTTGAAAGAAAAATTACATGACTGCTAAAGGATACAGCCATGCACTCCCTGGAATAATTTACATGACTCACCTGGCTTCTCCCGTACTAAAATACACCCTTCGATTCTTGACTGCCCTAGAAAGGACTCTCTTATATTTTGGTTTTGGTTTTCCCAGGCATCGGAAAAAGAAACATGTGCAATATGATCTCCTTCTGTACCTCCCTTCCATTTCATGTGCTTTTACCTGATGCCTTCCTTTTGGCAGTCCTTCAGAAGATGGTCCTATACTGTATTGTTACATAGATTACACCCATCTATAAACTGCATTTTAATTTATGAATTTCAGACACTGAGCTGAGCATCTCAAACCATCCACTGACAGATGGAATGTCCGTAACAGCTCCATCCAAGCCTTATCCACCCACTTTGCGGATGACATTTCAATACAAGCTTTGTATTTTAATTTCCAGTGACAGAAACAATGCTTGAAACTCACTGCCTTGAGAAACAGCAGCATGAATGCATGCATTTATCAACAACACAAAAAGTCATTTTATAATCGATCAAAATCATAGCCTTTGTGTAGCCTGCGAACACTGGTAAACAGATGCCTTCAGAAAATTATTGTCTTGATGCAATTTTGTGCAAAACCATAAATATTTACTGTACTGAACTTAAAAGTCTTTATACAAAAATGAACTGAATTTATGTGCAGTGTACAGGTCACGATAGTTAATTAAGGAAGATTGCCAGGTAAAACTGCAAACATGCTCATTGTCCATTTTGCTGACTTTGATAAACATGGTAATCCAGGCATGACAAACAGTTGGGCAATATAATACGTACAAGTGAGTCTGACACTGCACAAACACAGAAGGTCTGCAATAACAAAGCTAATATCTACATAAAGAGCAGATACTCACATCCCTTGTAGTATCTTGTAGAGGTTTGCATTGAAGCTTGTTGCCTAGTAAAAAAGCTGGACTTGGCCTGCAGTAGCCTGTTGAGAATCTAACTCTTAATCACAAATAGCAGACAGAAGTGAAAACTGTGTAAAGTATTTTAGTCAGCCCTTTAAAAGACACTATACTAGACAATGCTGCAGCAATTACAAACGTAGAAATGCAAGATGATTTAGGTATGAGGTCTGTAACATGAACTAGGCATAAACATCTAGTAAACAATGCATTATACTCTGTACATTAAATAAATAGCAGCAAAACTAAATCTTCAAATGGATGTTTTCTATTACTTAGGAAGCATCTCAGGGAAGACGGGACCAAGAACGGCACCAAAGCATCTGAGACTGCTAATATTCTCCACATTTCATCACTAAGGTGATGGGAGAGGGAGCATAACTGCTTGCTAAGCTGGGAACTACAGATACATTTAAGAACTTTAATTCTCTATATAGGCCATGTAGTTTTGTCTAAATGAACTACAGTCTATAACAAAATCTCATGAAATAACATATGATAACATTCAATACGATGCTCATTATTGCTGAAGACCGCCGATATATACAGTTCTTAGTAGGGAGTTAGAGGGTCTTATAAGTCATATAATGATAAAAGTTACATTCATTACTGATGGAAAGTTTCTTTTCTTGTTACTTGTCATCATAACTCTCAACATATTAATATAAGAAATCTGAACAAATCTAAAATAATGGGGGGAGGACAAAGGCTCAAAAATAGGGACAGACGTAAAATATTTCTCTTACAAACTTATAAAGTTGCTAGAATAAGACACTTTCAATTAGTACAATTTTTGAAGGATATGAAGTCTGAAACTCAAGGGTATGTCGTTATTTAATGTCTTCAGTCCTAAGTTATTTGCCAGAAAACCACGCATTTTACAAGGAACAGCCTAAAAGTCCGGAGTAAATATCATGGCTATTATAAAGTATACATGGATGGAAGCTATGGGGATGCCATAAAAGAAGAGTGGTGCAAAGAGTTGAATGCTGCTGACTAGAGACAGAATTATGCCCAAACCTGGTAAGTAAAATTAGCTGCTCCTTTGTTATTTCAAGACAAATGTTTATGACCACTTATACCCTTAGTTCATCTCACTATGTAACTTGTGAAATATATAGGAGCACTGAACAAGCTATACCCAAACACACAGCCATGTCATTCGACAAAAAAACAATTTGCATAGGAATAGACAACCTGCAATATTTGAGACTATTTTATTTAATTTCCATTTGATAACCATATATATATATATATATATATATATATAGAAAATCTATCTATCTATATATATATATATATATATATATATATATATATATATGGTTCTAGTTTACATAACCGACAGCTGCTTTCACAGGCAACGAATTGCGAGCGCCAGAAGATCGACAATCCGGAAGACCGACGCTACGGATCAAAACACCGACGCCGAGGATAGTGACTTGGAAAAAGGCTGTGTAAGTATGCAGTGGTGACGGACGTTAGGGTGCGAGTAAGGTAAGTGTGGATATTGACGGTCTGTGGGGATAGGGGTGGGTTTAGTGATTTAGGGTCAGTGCGCGGGTTAGGTAAATGTGCGGTAGTGATAGTGTTTGGGTTAGGGGTGGGTTAAGTGAGTTAGGGTTAGCGCCGGTTAGGTAAATGTGCGGTAGTGATAGTGTTTGGGTTAGGGGCGGGTTAAGTGAGTTAGGGTTAGGGCGCGGGTTAGCTGAGTGTGCGATAGTGACGGACCTTAGGGTAAGGGTTTGGGTTAGGGTTGTAGATAGTTGTGTATGTGAGGTTTAGTGTGGGTTTGTGAGGATTTTGGTGTGCTTGTGTTGTGTGTGTGGTTTTTGGACAGGGGATGTGTTTTGTTAGTTGATTGTTGTTATTGTGGTGTGTGCAGCGTATGAGGTTTCGTGTTTGTGGACCGTCGGTTATTTGTTTGTCGGGCATGTGAGGTTTCGTGTTTATGGTTTGTCGATTATGTGGTGTCGATGTTTGCGTTGTCGGTGTTTTGCAGTGTCGGTTATGTAAACTAGATCCATATATATATATATATATATATATATATATATATATATATATATATATATCTATATATATGTATATATATCTATATATATATATATATATATATATATATATATATATATATATATATAATCTATATTTATATATATATATATATATATATATATATATATATATAAAATCTATATTTATATATATATATATATATATATATATATATATATATATATATATGACCCACGGTGGTGGTGCTGCGGTAGCGTTGTCACCTCACAGTAAGGCGCTGCCCAGTTCGATTCTCAGCTAGAGCGTCTTCTGCGTGGAGACATGCGTGAATGGGTGTACCTTCGTTCAAGGTTGTGCATCAGGGCTGGTAACTCGGCACATAAAAATCAACTACCAATCATTAGCGGACCGGAGTTCCGCTGTGGCGACCCCTAACCGGGAAAAGCCGAAAGACACAACAACATTGGATAACCCGTAAAGTTCATCTGGACTAGCAGCCCTTTTTCAGCAGAGGCCCGGGGAGAAAAGCTCCACATTTATGTACAGCATTAGAACAGACATTAACATAGAATACCTTAAGAAATGTTTATAACTGTTGTACAAAATAAATTGAAAACATGTATATAAGACAAGAATGTGGGCATACAATGCACACTTAAAAGGCTTGAATAGTAAATCAGCAGTATAGAAGAATTACAGTTATATGTAGTATACACTTCCTTCGTTGATTAACATTACTGAAGGGACTACTTGATTATTATATGTCCTTGGGTCATTATGTCACTTGTTACACACTGAGATGATTGTAGTCTGTAGACTACAACTAATGCAATTAGACGATGTGAAATCACTGGGAAGCTGGTCTTGGGTAATCACACACTTGTAATCAGACAGGACAATAGTATATTTCAAGACTTTAATAACCTTCCGTTTGTACAGATACACATTCTAAAAGATAAAAGAATATCAAGATTGAGGCCAGCAATGTAAGACTTTCTTACCAAGAAATAGCCGGGAGTTCTTATTAAGTTCCTGTGAACTAAAACAACTTAAAAGCAGAAAGGGGAAGCAGGAGTACCTACTCTTGGGAAATCATACTGTAAGTAAGGTTTACTATCAAAATTTTGGAAATCTCTTCTCCGAATAATGACTTATCCAAACAGATAAAAAATTACACCAGCGTTTCCTCACAGCAATGAATGCAGTAATGTCAATAACGTCGATTTTGACATTATCCAACTTACCTTGACGTCCGGAGATGTCATATACACGTTTTGGAGGGGTTAAGGCCTCATGCACCCCTCACAACCCCTGCTAATTATATATTCAAACTCCAAGATCGCACTACAGTGAGGAAAAGCATAATTTTCCTGAACCCCACTATAGTGCGATCCAACTGTAAACAGCAACACTCAAAACCAAGAATGTAAGCTGTGTCTCAACATTCTGGAGGCGACGTAATTTCAACTCGGAATTTTCAAATTTTGCACCTGTACCCTCAACCTTCTAAACGACAGTAAACTAACTTTCAAACATTGGATAATAAACCTGTAAATACACCTAAAGCCAGCAATAGCAGGTTTGATTGGAGCTGGTGATTTCTTAACTGGTAGATAGTTCATTCCCAAACCAGGGTAATCCCCTCTAATATCTTTTTTTTTTTTATAGTACACTGATTATTTTGCTTCTCTTTCTTGTAGTTGGAGAATATTGACTTCCAGATTTTCATCTGTTACTAAGACCGGCTATTTTTTTAATCCTACACCAATAGTTTTTTTTTTTCTGTGAGTGTTTGAAGAGTTTTTTTAAGGAATGTGAAGATGCTTATTATTCTGCAGTATTCCACAACTGGTCCTATGTCACACCCTCGTCTTTTCTGAGTATATGGGTAGCTTTGATCTGCAAACAGCAGCTGAGTACCTAACATAACATATACTGAGCAGGAAAAATTCATCAAATAATCCAGCCATTCAAGCAAGACGCATGAACTTGAAGTGTGATCGGGAAGCAGACTTCTGTCAGTTGACAAACATAACTTGCCCTATGGACAGCAACAAGTATAGATAAATGTGATATTGCATGAATAGAGTAGATGTGGGGTGGCTGGTGTTATTTGGCTGCTAAGTGGAAACACACAGGCATACTGAAAATTAGTAACAGAAAGTTTCAAGGAAGCTGAGAGAACCACAGGAGAAAAAGAAAATCTATGTGCTCATCCATCAGTCAGGAATTGTTTAATGTAACCTGATTTGTATATTTTAATGTTACAGTAAGATGATACTGTCATAAATAAGAGGCAAGGATGTAGGAAGTAATGTCTCTACAAATGCTTTCTCACTGCATTTTTCTCTTTATTGCGGATTCTTTTTTTAATATATTGCATGGAATCCACTGCTAGAATATAGAAAAAATAAAACAACCAATGTATGACATTATTAGCAAAGCACAGTTTATTCTTTTTTTCAGTTTCCTGTCCTCCCAGTTTTGCTCACAAATCGTGTATATGTGTGTGTATTTAATAATTTGGTTAATCTAGAATATTCCACATGCTACTACTTTAAGCCAGTTGCACCTGTGTGGCTTCTACTGCATCAGCTCACAGTCAGTGTTCAGCCTGTTCCCACTTTATTGCTGCTATCTGGTTTGTTAACTTAATGTTGTTAAATAAGCAGATGTCACTGAATTAATTGCCATTTTCCATGGAAAAACTCTAAATTTAATTCCATCACATTTGTTATACAATGCGATGTACTATGGTTAAAAAATTACAACCCATCTGCATAGTTAATGGTAGCGGTTCTGGTTTATAACATATGTAGGATGGTTAAGCAGAGCTGGTTATAAAGTATTTTGTATTGCTAGTCATGTTTATTAACACATACTTTACGATATCTACACAATACAATGTGGTGAAATGCTGCTGCTATTACAAGCAGCAATGTGAAAGTGTGTAAACACTACAGTTTCAGCAGCATTGAGGACTGTAGTGATGCTGTGATGATGCTGGCGTGTTTTAAACTGAGACGCGAATCCAATGGGATCCAAAGTTTACAGCTACTTAAAAGGCAGTGCTACTCATTCCATTCATTTTATGAAGACTACATAAGTTGCAACGCATTTGATCTCACTAGGTTAGATGCTCAAGAGCACTATTGGTGTGTGAGCAAGTCAGAGTAGGGAAAAACTCCTTCTGCAGAAATACTCAACCTACAGCGGTCTTTTGCAGCCTTGGAGTAGGTAAAATTAAGTAAGAGGCTATGGGGAGGTGAAGCCTCCTGCAGAGGCATGGCCTTCCACTTTACCCACAGCATCACGTTATCAAGTTGTCAGTTTTGCATTTTAGCAGAAATAGTTTTCTGCTTAAAAGTAAATCGATTACTTGTACAATATCCTTCCAGTGTTGCAGTATGCAAACACCAGATACTTTGCATCTTGCACCTTTCTGAGTTCCAGGCATAGAGAGAGAAGATGCTGTTTAAACATTCTAAGCTCCTTGACTGGATGAAATATAAATATACTGTTTCTGAGACATCTAAATAAACTTATGTCAAGCTGTAAACTACTACCAAAAAAAAAAAACAGGGCAAGCATCTAGGCCAAAAAAGGAGAGACCACTGTAATCATATTCATACCCATCGTCTTCAGTTTTCAGATTTGATATTTTGTTAGACATTATCCATTTTAACATAACCTATCTGTTGAAAGGATACAAGTATCACATGCTCCTGTAGGAGTATAGAAAACAGCAATATATTAATCTTTTTCTAAAGGGATAAGGAATCCACAAAATGTTTAAGCCTGTGTTCAAGGCCAAGATTTTATATTTACTGTAGAAATAACTTGATAGCTAATAACCTGAGGTCTCCCACTTATTTGTATCAATAAAGTACATCTTTTTTTTCTTCATTAGGTTTGAAAGCTTTAGTGCCTAATTCAACCAGATCCCCATTAGTGACTTGTAAGAACAGTTTTGGTTACGTATTACGGCTGTCGCAACCTTTGCTGGGGTGGAATCTTTCTCCCTCTTTCTCTCTTTGCTTCCATTTTTGGAAGAAGCAAAAAGTACAGAGATATCTACATGGTGATAATGACTGTTTTGTCAATTCTTTTCAGCCACCAAATTAACAATTAAGAACAAAAGAATGGACCTAACAAAGTCTTTTGGGGTACTAGCTGTCATTGTAAACATTGTTTTGGTTTGAAATAGGCTGGAATCTGCCAATTATTTTTTTATTTTTTAATGCCAGCAGTGTTCCAGGCTTCCTTATGTCTTTCAGGTTGAGTACTTAGTGCATTTCTGAGTGGAATTTCTGAATCTGTTTTTATCATTTTACCTGTACTTCAAGTAGACTGCTTTACTGTATGCTGTCACTTATGCATTAGTAAACTGTGCTCAGAGGTTAGATCTACTAATTTACCTTGAAACAGTTATGGGTTCTAAACTGTTTAGCCCAAGTTACCCATGTAGATAGTTTTGTGCTGCATTCCAGTGCAGTATTTCAGTGTCCATGATTCATCTGATGAAACTTTCTTAGGGATCTGTGTCTGACTGTTGAAAAGAAATTAACCTGTGAATATATGTAACATGTTTTTCGTATTTCAAGCAACATGGTGCCAGTGAAGGAAGGGCTGTATATTTATATTCTTCTTGTATCTACATGACAAATAAAACTACACTTTATGGTATAATCTTCAAATGGCAAAATCTTTCAATACCAGTGATGTGCATAATGTGGATAATGCAGGAAGATGCTGTTTCATCAGATAAATAATGATTTCTATCAGTTTCATTATTGCTGTTTAACTGGCAGAAACCCAACAATGGATTAAATGGTAATTGAAGGACTCATTGTCATTTCTAATATTCTGATAAATGCATGCTGTGCAGACGTTCTGCTATATTTTCATTTCTTTAATAAAATGGTTTCTGAAATTAAACACTAAATGAAGCGCAAGACCCATTATGCAGATCATAGTTGCACTTCATGAAGTTATTGTATTAACCAGTTCAAAGAGTGAAAAAGTGGTGCAGTTAGTTGGTCCAGGGAGTGGACTGTGACATACACAGTAGTGCTGGTGGCACATTGTACAACTACGGGGGAATGCGTGCAAGAAAACATGGATGCAGCCTCTGATACAAGAAAATAAAGCCACAGTCATGGCAACTAACATGGGCAGTTAAAAAAAATAAATAAATAAAATCCTAATCCCATTTTAAATTATGGCAACACTCCTGACTCCAGACTCAGGACCCAAGATGAACAAATGGACTACAGAAGTCAACAGGAGTCAAAGTGAGGAGGCTAGATGGACAGATTGGGGGTCAACTAAGAACAAAACTGCCAGTGTAGTAACTGTGTATCCTTACAGAGAATGCATAGAGTGATTGCATAGCAGCTAAGACTCTTCTAGACCACTTCAGAACTTCATACCTAGTTATGTCAGCAGCCAATGAACAGTTAACTGAGATTTAAAATGTTTGAAAATGTACAGCACTGACCTGTCACTGTCGCTAAGACTAACGGGCATGTCAAGACATCCTTAACAGCATATTACTTTCTCCTCGGTTCAATTCACTACTTTTGGCAATAGGGTCAAGACGCCATTTTTGATTCCTTTTTCAAGAGGCATTATTATTCTATAACTAAGCCTGTTTAGTTAATCACCTTTAAAAAAAAAAAAACAAATATGATTTTCCTAATTTTTATCTGCATCCTAAACTGTTCATAAAAGTTGTACATCCTTAAAACATTTGTTGTATTTTATTAGCCTTGTTTTCACTATTTTACTTAATCCTTCCTGCTTTATTAAGGGTTTTTTCTCTTTCCTACCACCTTTATGGTTCTTTACACTTCCTGACTGTTTTCTGGTTTGCTACCTCTGCTGAGTGTTTGCATGTGTGTGCGCGCATGTGTATATATTTAAGCAATAACCGATGACGTGGTGTGATATATTGAAAATTTACGCATGGTTGGTGTGGTTTAATCATGAGGGCGAAGCCCGAATGATTAAATAAAGCCAACCATGGGCAAATCTTCAATATACCACAACTACGGAGTCGGTTACTACTATTATACAATGATATTATTTAAGAAAAAAATACTTACTTAAATAATGCCTTTGCATAACGGCGCATTACTGTTCTTCTGGCAGTGGTGGTATACTGCTTCCTTGGTGTTGATGTACTGTGCATGTGTATGGGACTTGCATTCCCATGCATAACCAGTACATCAATGCTTTGAAATGGAAGCAATGGAGAAAAGAAAGTCTCCTTTGCTCCGGGTGTTTTTTTATTTTTTTTTATTAAAAAAAAAAGTTTTGGACACTTTATACCAACGGAAAAGAGTTCGGGCAAACGGACCTTTTTACGTTGGTGTATTGTGGGATTTACAACAGGCACACTGGCCAATCAGCATACACATTTTGTAATATTAATGGGGGGGTCATTGTATAATTTTTTTTTAACATAATGATGCATCACCACACAGTGTTCTACATCTCCTACTGCTTTCTGATGCATCTCTGCTTAAGTACTTCTATCTTTACTTATTTTTATTTTATTTTACTCATTGTTGACTCAGTAAGTGATAAACTCCATTCTGCAATCCTCTTTAGCCATAATCTGGTCTACAATAAGGGAAAAGGCAACACACACACACTTTTGACTTCCTACAGTAATCAACCAGTTTACTCTGTAGAAGATAGCAGAACCTTATTTTCCAGCTAGCAGACTTTTGTTGTTTGTCTTTCAGCTTTTTCCCGGTAAGGGGTCGCCACAGCGGAACTCCGGTCCACTATTGATTGGCAGTAGATTTTTTTACTAAACGCCGAGGTGCCAGCTCGACACCCAACCTTCAACGAAGGCACACCCATTTACACACGCATGTCTTTCAAACGCTACTCAACCATGGGGAGGACATGCAGACTCCACACAGAAGGCACTCTCAAGCCCAGCCAAGAATCGAACGGGAGAACCTCTTGCTGTGAGGTAACAATGCTACCGCTGTACCACCGCGGAAGACCCAGCTGGTAGACTACATTTTCTAAATAGCAGTGAGGCAGTATACTTTAAACTTGTAACGGGTGTTATGTTTTGGTATCTCTCAATGAAAGCTAAAACCATCTTGTCCTATAAAATGATTGGTGTTCTGTACAAAATTATACTATCCAGAAAACTCTCCTTACTAGACTACATAGTCTGGAAAATAACATACGGTTTTGCTACGGTTAACTGCCTGCAAAAAACAACTGATCATTACACTATTAGACTAGAAATACAAACTTAAGTAATACATTACTGATGTTTGCTTTGGTCCCACAATGTCTACCCTCTCCATCCCTGCTAATGACAGATGTGTTTCAGCACGCTTTTAAAAACAAAGACAACCACTTAATTATTGTTTAGAATGATTTAGAAAAATACAGTCTCCCTTCATCTACCCTGTACTTAATATTGCATTTAGTCAACAACTGACTTCTCCTCACACTTTGTACTGCCACGTGTCTTGCCCAAGAACAAATAAAATTTAAGAGCTTTTAATGTGCATACAGAAACTGTTATAACCTCCTTACATACCTCTCAAGTGTCCAGATTTTTGCAGAATGTAATTATACAGATACACACACACTGGTATATGGTGATTGATCTAAATGCACAAACACAGGAGCACAGCTGGTTGATTTTGGCTTTTCAAATAATCTTTTTACTGAAAATTAAACTCATATTTTTGGTCTAATCCTCATAAAATTTGTGATTTTCTGGATTGTTGCAGCAAATTAGTGAGAACTGAATTCATTAAATAATGACAGGCATTCACATTTCAGACTACATATCCTTCAGAAAATGCATGGTAACACAAAACCTTTTATTCTAGCAACATTCTAAGTTTATAAGAGCAATATTTAAAATTTGTCCCTATTTTGGGGGATCCCCCCATTATTTTTGGTTTTGTCCAGATTTCTTGTGCTAAGAGGTTGTGAGCTATGCAGGGTTTCCTTAACATGTTAATTTACAGGTGTTTTTAACTTCTTGTACACTACATTAGTATCCAACACAAGTTAAAAACACCTGTAAATTATCAGTCACGTTAAAAAAAAAAAATAGAATTAAGGAACACAAAACGTATTAAGTATTACAGGTATAACATTAATTACAATGCTAAATCATATCTGTGGAACCTGAACAAGAAAAAAAGCATTCTTCTGTTCTGGAGTAGTAAAAGTGCTTGTCTGTGACGTATATGATCTCTAGACTAAAGTGCATCACACAGCTACACAGCTGCACAGCTCTTACCTGACAGTTCTGTGGCATACAGAAAGAGACAGATACAAAGTCCTGACTATGGCCCAAATAATCCAGGTTCAGTTAGTAGGTTAGGCAGTGGAAGAGTTGGATGGGAAGTGACAAAGCACTCCCTGCTCACTTCTCTCTAAGGACCACAGATACTTGAAAGCCATATGTCTGTGGTACGATCCACATGTACAATCTCTGGTGAAGAGTGGGGATCGATGGAGACACTTGTTTTGGGGGGCAGGGTCAACTGAGGGAATGCCACTCACAGGAAAAATTGGACACAAGTACTTAGCAGATACCCACTGCAAATCAACCCCTTAACAACAGCCACTGTGCCAACATAAGGCTTAAAAAGAAGTCCCTCAATTCCCAGTGAATGACAACACTGCTTTCTCCAAATGCAAGCTCCTCACCCCTTAGGAAAGTAATACGCTGTAGGTCTCTCACCCAATCCTGAGGAAACAAGCAAGTGGGAGAAGGAAGAAAGGAATAATCACTTGGATTGGGAGCAAAAAATGTATATTCTTACTTAAAAACTGCATGAAGGCACATGAATTTAGTACAACAATGAAATACTAGTTTGTTACTAGAAGATAAATAAATATATGGCTAAGATGGTTAAAAGGCTGGAATGTTTTTTGACAGCAGCATACCCTGGTTAGACAGTGAAGAAACTTTAACCTGCCTTTTTTTCACCTTCAAAAGCACACCTAAACTATGTATGTTTCATATAAGAGTACCTGCCAGGTGTAACTCATGAAATGGTAACATTTTCATTTTGATTATAATACACTATACCAAGATCATTCCAGAAACATCCAAGACACTTGCAGTGGGTATTAAATTCTGTAGCTTGTTTACCGTTTGTGCTTTTAAACTCAATCATATTACCCCTGCTATGTGGGATATGCATTAGCTAGCAATTAAAAGGTACCTTTCCATCAAAACACAAGGACTAAGCTACAAAATGCTGTGCACTCTGGGTTCTTGTATCTGAAGGACTCCTTCCCTTTATACTCCTCCTTATCATATCAGTATCTCCAAGCCATGACTGCTAAAGATTCCAAAAGGTCATCTTCAAACACGATTGCCATGCCTTTTCCTCTGTAGCTGTGATCCCCTGAAATTCTTTTTACAGGATGATTAATAAACACTGTAGTTTACAAAACACTAGTCATACCTTTTCAGTGAGGGGAATTTATTTAACTTGGATTAATAAAAACTACAATTACTCTAACATACTATTTTAAATCTTGTTTTGTCATTTATGTCTGGGCACTTGTTACCTATATTTAAAAAATCTTCCTCATTCCAACTTCTTAATGACTGTGTAAGGGACATTTATTACTATTAAATAGAAAAGGCTACCCTGCAACAGCAGCACCATCAATAAAACATAATGTTTTTATTTAATTCCTGCCTGACTTGTTTTAGCTAACAGAGTTGGTTAATCCATCTAGGTATGACCTGTTTTCAGGAGGGACACCACATATGATATTCTCACTGATTAGGGAGATTTGGCCAGGTCACTAGCACTCTTTGCAAAAAATGTTACCACTAACTCAGGCAAGCTTTTTCCAATTGTTTATTAAATTTAAACAGCTTCCCTTTTTTAATGTATTTAAAACACTCTTTCCGGAAGCAGTTTTCACATACCAATCTGTGTAACAACCCTTCTCTGTAATCTGCACCAGTACTGGCCTTGACAATGGTCAGCCTAATGAAATACAAGTTTACAACTTGATTTTCATTTATACTGCTACTTCAGAAAATACTGAAAGTGATACTTTCACCAAAATAGCCCTTTTATTTAAATGCTACTGAGATGCAGTGATCTGCATCAGAGAAGTAAAAGAGGGGTGCAGAATCATTTAATAAAGTACAGTGTCCATAATAAATAATAGTGGTAAAAAGGCAAGACCTCTACTGCTTTCTTTAAAGAAACAAACTCTTATGGACTTAATCTCATCAAAGAGTAGGTAGCTTGACTTGAGATGACATAATATGTCATACCCTAGTACGGCCCTGGACATCCCAGTACAACCCAACATTTCACATTTTCTTGGACCTTTACCTGTATTGGGTATTACTGTACACCATTATAAGTTGTTCAGTCAGGCAGCACCTGCAGTAACAACTGGTAAATACAACAGTTACAGCTTTCACACATCACGTGCCTTGGCATGAAGAGGATGGTAATCTGCAGCAAGTCATTATCAAAGAAGAGAGGTTCAAGTGCAATCCGAAATAATGTTTTATGTAAGTACCACATTTAATAACTGGTTTCATTACAAGCAGTCACTGTACAATTTATTTATTTTACATTTGTTGACCGGGATAGTCCGACTGGATACATGTCCATTTTCAGTGGAGGCCCAAAGAGAAAAGCTCCACATAAAAGCACTCAAAGTAATAGCAAAGACTTTACTCATATGATACATAAATTGACAGGGCAAGCATTACATAAAGAACATTCATATTGTAAAAACAAGCATACATACATAGCTATGTACACTATAGATAACTAATAAAGGTTCCTGAGATGGTTCTAGTCAGGGGTAGGGCAAGGACATAACCAGTGTGATTTAAAATGTTCTTTGAGGTGATTTTTTTTTAATAGAGGCAGAGAGGTTTCTTGGGTAATGACTGCAGGAAGAAGGTTCCATATTTTGCCAACAGAGTTGGTAAACAGAGCATCCCCCGCTGAGTTGTTAGCTTTGAGGGTGCGTACCAGTAGTCTGTTAGATTAGCATAATGGCCTAAGGGGACTATGGGGGCAGATAATATTTTTAAGAGCAGGTGTATCAGGTTGGCAGAGGATTTTGAGGGCTACTATGAGCTGGTAGAACTACAGAAGAGTAGGTATTTCTAGCCACCCTAACATCTTTAAATTGTGACAGTGATGTGTCCTGAATGCAGTGCCTGTAGCAGATCTGGCGATGTGGTTGTAACAGCTGGATAGTTTGTTAAGGTAAATTTTGTTCAAGTTGGTGAATAGAAGCGATGCATAGAGAAGGGTAGAGAGTAGGTGGGAATGGGCAATGGCAGAACGAGCAAGGTGTAAGGAAAGGTTTGACCTTGTAAAGGGTGCCTAACTTTTTGTTAATGGTCTTGATAGTGTGATTTATGTGAATGTCAAATTTGAGGTTATTGTCTACTATAACTCCTAGGAGCTTAGTTTGGACTTCAGGACAGATGATGAAGAATGGGGAAAGGACCTGTGGGTAGGGGAGAAAAGAAGCAGTTTGGTTTTATTGGGATTCAGGATCAGTAGGTGATTGGCTAGCCAATTTTCAACTGCAATGAAAGTGTTCTGCATTAGTAACAGTAAGTTTGTTGGAGAGTTGGCCGAGCAGATCAACGTGGAATCATCTGCATATTGAATGCAGGTGGCATTTGGGATGATGGAGTGGAGGTCATTTATAAATAAGGAAAAAAGTAGGGGTCCTAGTATAGAGCCCAGAGGGACTCCTAGAGTGATGGGTAGGCAGGTGGATAGTTTGTCCTGCCGCAGGACTGCTTGTTGTCTACCAGTAAGGTAGGAATGGAACCATTGTAGAGAGTGGGAATCTAAGGACATGGCTTTCAGAGTGTGGAGGAGAAGTTGATGGTTAACCATATCAAAGGCCTTGGAGAGATCTAGAAAAATTGCAGAGGAAAGTTTATTATTACTACGATTGTGGTTACTGACATCGGTGAAAGAAAGGAGAGCTGTGGTGGTACTATGGTGTGGTCTAAAGCCATGCTGAGAGTCGGTTAATAACTTTTTTTGAATAAGATGGCACATAAGTTGTTTGTGGACACATTTTCCCATAATTTTAGCTAGGGGTGACAGAATGGCTACTGGTCTGAAATTTGACAGTTCTTTAGAGTTACCTCCTTTGTGGAGAGGTATAACATGGGATATTTTCCAGATTGAGGGAATGGTACCTTCAGAAATAGTTTGGTTAATCAAGATGGGGATAGGGTATGCTATGGAGTCTGCAGCTTTTTGCAAGTACTCTGCAGGGAGCAGGTCAGCAGTTAGAGTAGTAGGTTTTAGTTTCTTAATTATGTCTTGGATGACATGAGTCAGTACAGGTTGAAAACTGAAGAAGGGTTGTGCACTGGATATGTCAGTGCTTAAGTTAGAACACAACAAGCATAATTTGATTTATATAGCCCGGTAAATGGAAATTTGAAATAGCTCTTGAAAACAACACTTAAATTAATGTTTTGAGATGAAAACAATCCATGAAAACTACAGATGTATGTTTCCAGTACTTAAGACAGAGTAGTACTTGCAAATCACTATCCCTTACTAATTTATTCTGTTTATTACTCTTTCATTCTCCAATACACAATTTAATCTGTTCAGGGTTTCAGGGGAGGCTGGGGCCTATTATAGCTAGCAAAAAAAAAATAAGGCAACTAGCTGTGGATATGATGGTAATCACGCATATGGGCAACTGCTGGCATACTTTGGATATACGACAGGAATGAGAAAACCCAAGGAGACACAGGGCTGACATGAAGACTCCACAAAAAAGGCATTCCAGACAAGAAATGTGCAAGACAGCCAAGTACTGAGAAGAAACTCTAGCAATTCCTGCACCCCTATGTAGTCCTTTATTATTCAATGTTTTTTATACCACTTACAAACAGTTGTGTCAGCTGGTTAGTAAAGAATATGTTCTTTTTAATTCTTTAAACAAATGCCTATCAAACCATGTAAAAAATTCTAGAATGAAGTTTGGAGTTACCTGGCTGCATGTGGTTTGTCTGTGCAACAACTCTAACAGATGGTTAATAAGTTCCTTTACATGACTGCCACATTCTTAAGAGAGTCAAGTGAAATGTGTTTAGTTCAACCAAAAGTCATTACTAAGGGGTTGTGAAGGCAATACAGATGGAAAGACTCACACACAGAAAAACAATATTTAGCTAATTTCACTATATTTTCTAACTGACTGAAGAATTACTGATTCCTAGTTACTTACTAAAGCAAGGAAAGATGTAGGTGGATAAGTGCGTCTTGTCAGGTCCCAGAAAACAGAGTGCATCATTACATCTCCCACTAGTATTCAAAAACAATTTCAGTGCTGGCTAGAGAATTATATCACATCTAGTCACATGACTCTGTGGTTCCCACACTACCCCATCACTAGCAACTGAGCCAGGATTTGGCACAGATGTGTCACAATATACACACATAACTTTTCTAATACAGCATCTGGAAGCTATAAAACAATTCCAACATTTCCAACCTTCTTGCAGAAAGGCTTTTCACAGACAGTGTCTCTGGCTGAATTCAGACCTGCCAGATAAAACCTTTATGGCCTAAACCAAGTCATTTAATGTCAGACTATTTTTCATAAAGTAGTTGGGCTGAGCTTAACCCCCTCCCTTCCAGTATCCTCTGTTAAATTATATACATTTAGTCAGATACAACAATGCAGTTCGACATGTGTGTATATTTCTTTTTTGTCCAGCAGGACCCACTGCTGATGCATTTTTAACCTAAGCAACTTTACAAATTCATTTTTAATGCAAGCATCTGTACAAATCAGTTTGATATTCAAATGGCATATAACTCCCTACAAAATTCCAGCCAGTTATGCAGTGCCCTACTCAGCCTAGCAGAGCTGGTACCCTAATCAATTTGGTTTTGTCAACAGCAAATCATACCTACTTAACCTGGTGGACAACTTCTATGTCATCACTAAAGCTATGAATGAGGGCAAAACAGTGTACACTGCCTATCTAGATAGCCAGCTGTCTCACTGAAAGGATCCAAGAAGTTAGGATAGGGGAAACCTTCCCCACAAAGAAGCCATTTACTAATGGAGTCCCACAGGGATCAGTGCTGAAATTTCTGCTTTCTGGTATATACGTCTCTCATGTCAAGGCAAACAACAGCCTCTGACTGACCAAGTTTATAAAGGACTACAAACTAGGTATGGTTAATGAATCCCCAAAAGACACAGATACCCTTCAAGAGGGCCTAACACAGGCAACCAGTGCCAGGGCCATGGACTAAAACCCAAGTACCCTTTGGAAAGACAGCCACCCCTTGAAATAACCAAACTAATAATAGACTCTTAAAAGTGCACCCAGTGGTCAAGGATCTAGGAACTCATGTTGACAGTAACCTGACCTTTGATCATCATGTGTCTACTGTGGTTTTGATCATCATGTGTCTACTGCGGTGAGAAAATCATTCTACATTGCACAAGTTATAAGTAAGGGGATGACATCCAGGTCCACGGAAGTCATTGTTATACTGTGCTCGGATCTCATCAGACCAATTTGTTGGCAAAGTGCACCCTTCACAATGTACATAAACAGGCACTTGCAACAGACTGAGAGGCCACAGAGGTTCCTTACAAAACTAATACAGGGATAAACAGTAAGTCCTATGCAGATCATCTCAACACCCTCTCCCTTTATTTGGTCTCCTATAGACAGCTGCATGAGAGTCTACGACTAGGCTACAAGACATCCTCTGAACTCTACTCAAATGTAACTTGAACAGATGCAAAATTAAAAATTTACCCTTGGTTTGGTACCTATGTCCCTAATAGACAAGGGCAGTCTGTGAAAACTTGACGAGTACAGGCCTGTATCATAACTGTAAAATTCCTTAGGGTAATGACATGTCAGCAATACTTTGGTAAATTGGGGGAAAGCTGGGCTAGGCTTAAAATGGGTCTTGGATTGGTAGCCTACTAACTAAAAGTGGACAAACCTATAAGCACAGAAGTAGTAGAAGAACAAAAGAGAAAAATACAAAATAGTTTTAACTGAGAGCTCTGTTTAACCAGCGAAAAAGAGAGAGAGACTCTGAGCCAATAAGACAAAAAATATGAGCAACAAAATTTTTCAACTCTACAGAACATTGTCAGTACAATACAAAACTTTCTCTCTCCTACATACAGTTTTAGACATTTCTCAAAATCAGAAAAGTCAGCAATACACTGTATTTTTCAACTCATAAAGTGGGAAAAGCAAACTCTTTCATAAAATAAATCAAATATGCCATAGATATAAACTTCAAACAACATCTAACAGGTACTACTACTGATAACAAAAACTGAAGCTCTGCCTCTGCAGAAAAATAACAGTAGATCAATTATTAAATGTAATCATTCTCTTATCTTACAAAAGAAACATTAGATTATTTACAAAATGGCCTTGATTCATGAAGCACTGCATTAATAATGTGTTATTAGCTAAGACTACCAGAAAAGATATGTATTTTTTTTAAATAACTTCCCTCAGTGTGCCATTACCCTTTGGAGCTGCATGTGACACTTTCAAAAATAATGACTATTTCATGCTGACAGAAAAAACATGCAACTGACCTAAATGGCTTCTCTACTTGGTAACAGCCCATAGGCACCTTTCATGGCAACAGCTACATTTGCTTATTGGCTTTATTGTGGTTATTTGCTTTTTTCCACCCCAGGTGCACCAAGCATTTAGTAACTGTGCCAGTATGTCAGTGTTTATAAGATTGCAATGAGAAATCGTTGTTGTCAACTGGACAGAAAACAGATGAATGAGATTTAATACCAGCAAATGCAAAGTAACAAATGTAAAATAAATAAATAAATAAAGTATCAGTTTCTTTGACTGAACTTGTTAAAAACTGAGTTTATGGAATGCAGTCTGAAATATGTATTATTGAAATTAAAAGGCACAGCACAGTTCCAGTTTTTTACATGCCATTTTTTTTTCCTTTACATACTTTTTTCTTCAGGTTTGTATCCGTTATGGGAAGTATTCAATATCTGAAAAGAGCAGTTAAGTTTGAGGCATGACAATTAATTTTAAATTCATAAAAGGCATTATAACTTCATCATAATTAAACAGATCTGGGTAGGCTCGGGTGTGGTACTGCCAGGTACAACCAAGGTATGGTGAGGCATGTGTGTTCTACCTCTACTGTAAGGTACTCTAACTAATTTCTGTAATTCTGGTAATTAGAGCTACTATGCATTTCCCTTTATTTTCTTCTGGTGCATAGCAAATATAAAGGGACTTCTTTAATGGGACACTTTATAGACACAAGGAGACAGGATTCAAACTCTGCAGCTTTAAGTTCAGAGTCTTACTTAATAGACAGTAGTGTCTTCAGTTTTTTCAGCTGTTGTTCAAGCAAGAATTAGCATTTTCTTATCTGTATAAATACAGATATCTGTTAGTGCAAGTGACTATAATGAGTATTCAAAGGGAGTCACAATTGTCTTGTGAGGTTCCACACCATAACTTTCTGCTCTGGTGTTTGTATGTGAACAAATAAATATATTGGGGGGAGTCCCACACATTGTTTTGTGCATGAATGTATGTATTTAGTCTCCATAGTAGCATGATTAATTCAAGAAGAGGAACATACATGCCTTCCTTACAAACAGAAACTCAACCACAGGAATGGTGGACAAGAAAAGCTCAATTCACACTCATAGGGGGAATGGATATTACAGGTTTGTCCACATAATCAGTCCCACTGCTGCACTGACAGGTAGTTAGATTTGAGGATGACAGCCCTACCTGCTCAGGGTGCTCTGTTACCTGCCTGTATTTCAGCATGGGGTGCCTTCTTTTCTGTGTTCTGCAAGTGCTCCTTAGATGCACGAGGACTGTCTGAGGATCTCTCGGTGTAATGGAACACACTGGAGTATACATGAAGTGAGTATTTGAGTAAGTTTGTGCCCTACAATAACCTGGTGCCTTACATTGTGTATTTATTTAACACTGGGCATCCTGTAAATCACAGTGGTACTTTATGTGCTACCGGCAGCAGACCTTATATGTTGCTGAATTGCTCAGCTGCTGCAAAGGCATGAACAAGAACCATTAACAAGCATTAACACTGTTCATGTATGTGCAGCAGCTTCCATTTATGTAAAGTTATTCCAAGAGATCAGCTGGGAATCAAAATATCGTTGGTATATGTGGGGATGGCATACAAGTCCTTTATAAGCGGCACATGCTGTTGTGGTGTGAGGCTTGTGTGCATTGCAAGAGACCTTGGTATTTCTAAACTTTTTTTTTTTCCTTAGTTTTATTACACTACATTTGTAGCAATCAGCTGCTACAGTCATGGAGCACTAAAGTGTTTCAGTTCTTAAGTCCTTTGACTGGACTATCTTAAAGGAAAAACTCTTTACTTTTAAACTGTAGCACACCGCTTGCTACATTTGTAGCAAGCAGGTGCTATAAGTTATACTACACAAAGAGGACTAAAGCAGTTCAGTTAAGACCACAAACATAATACCAGCACTTAAATGACAGTAATTACACCAAAGGCCAATTACAATCTGCTGATCATGCACACTATCACTTTACACCCAAGACAACTGCCCCTTCACACCACCCTAGCTACACTACTGACTATTAGAGCTGTGCTACGTACTATTTGATTATAGATTCATAGGTAGGTACTAGGTTATCTCCCTGAAGGCATTTATAAGCCTAGCCAGAATGTGTTGGCTTTCGTCACCCCCTTAGATTAGTTCCCTGAATACTAGTCCTTAACTTCAACAATAATCTTTTTTAACTGGTTAAATGGCTACTGCTCATGCAGAACATTTAATAAGCAAAATGGACCCTGCCTTACCCTCCAAGGGACCTAACTCAGTTTTAGGTCTTGGACACATTCTGTTCTCCCGCTTTATAAATAACATAACTAAAACTATATAATTCAATGCAATAACCTTATATACAAACAACAGACTTCAAGTCCTACATTCGCTGTCACTGAAAATCAATTACAAGCTGATTTTAGTTTACCTAACACTAAACATCAACAAAACAACTTCTTTTTGTATCACACTGAATATCTGAGGTACTCTAAATGTGATAAATCTCTCCAACAAAAAATATTCAGATTTGGTCATGGCAACATTTGGGTCTCTTGAAACCTTCCCTAGCTTTTATAGATTTCAGAGTGAGGTGCTCTGTTTGATATGTATGGGAAGTCATATCACACATAGTAGCTCTCCTGGATTATGAACCTGTCCCCTTCAGCTTATTCTGTTGATTGTGGTAATGAGGTTGAGGAGTTGTTGCAGGTAGGTGGCCAAATGGCACATTGCAAACATTGTACTCAGTACTCATAATGATGAGAGAAGAGGAGAGTAGAACAATTGGCTTCTTCTTCCTCATCAAAAACCTTAGTAATGAGATGTGCCATAGAGAGGACTTTTCTTGACCACACCACAGTGGTGGGTGTCAAGTCAAGATTGCTGCCTGTATATTCCACAGATCTCTTAGAACACCTTCTGTGTGTTCAGTGGTGGACTCAATGTGTGGTAACAACTTATAACCGGTTTTTTCCCATAGGGAATTGACACATTTTGTATGAAGGAACTAGTAATTGTCAATAAAAAAAAAATCACTTTGGGCAGTTCTTTCCTTTCTGATTCATTTATTTTTTTATTATTCACTTTCATTTACATAACTTAAACATTATTTTATTTAGCACTTGTGTCGGTTCGTTTCATTCTCAGCTAGAACGCTTTCGTGGGAATGCGTGAATGTGGTGCCTTTGTTTGAGCATCAAGCCTGGCAAGCAGCCAAGCCAAAAAATCGCCAAAAATCAACTAGCGGATCATTCTACACCGCCGGACCCTAACCGAAAAGCTAAAGACAAAAAAAACGAAAAAACTGGCTAAGTTGCCAAAAATATTAATTTATACAGAAAAGATGGATGACAAACTAAAAAAACTCAGGAATACAGAAGACTGAGGTTACATATAGATTACAGAGACACCATGACCATGATTGCTGGGTAATAATCTGGAAGACCCACCAGCCAGCTAGTGACAGCCATTCAGATAGGTGATGTAAGAAGAAACCTAGCGCGCCAGCAGTCAGAACCTTATTGCTTACTGGGACTGCAAGTGCAGAGAGTGTGAGAGCTACAATGAGTCTGTAAACCAGCAATATTCATCTGGTTGGTTTACACTTACCAATGGGACAACTCTTCATTCATTCATTGAAGCATCTATTATTCTAATATTGTCTTTTTGTCTTTGTTCTAGGTACCAAAAGAAGAGAACATGTGTGTGTGTGTGCTGCTGTGAGACTGACCTGGATGAAGTCAACTCTCTACACACACTAGCCACAGCCAGCAGAAGGCTGTGGCTTCTTATAAATGGGAGATGATGTGGCATGGTGCATGTAGAAATGCAGTTCATACTTCATAAAGGCAAGCTACTCAATCTCAAATCACTTTACAAAAAAAAAATACAGGATAACATGAGCTCTTCCTCTGTTTGGAATATACCTTACCTACAACTGTCTCTCTTTTAGGTGCTAACCCAGCACTTCTACACTCAACCGTTAAAGACTGCAGATTCATATATATATCCCCAGAATGGAACCCCACTGAAACTTTAAAAATCCACGTCAGTAACAGGCTATGGTGCTAATTCTGTCCCTAACATTCAAACTAATCCACATTAAATATTTCCTCATACACTCCTGCAAAACAGGAATTAAATGTCCACTTTGTGCTTTACAACCAAAGTATCCTAAAAGAGATTTGCAATTATTGCAAACGCATGAATAAGAGAAAGAGAAAGTAATTTATTTATTTATTTATTATCAGTTTGATTACCGGGGAAGTCCACTGGGCCAAGAAGTGCCCATTTTCAGTGGAGGCCCGGGGAGAAAAACTCCATGAACAATTTAATACAATATAGGATACAAAATGAAGAATAAAGGTTGCAAAGTGAAATACCATACAATATAGGTTTGCAAAATACGAATAAAGGTTACAAAGTGAAAATACAAGAGTTAGATTCATACATTTGAGACATAATATACATTATGAGACAATTAAACAAATTGAGACAGTTTAACATCTTGACTGCAGAGATTTTTTTTTTTTTTTTTTTTTTTATGAAACAATATTTACATGTTAGGGGTCAGCAGTTAAAGTCTGCTGGTTCTAGATCTTTTGAGTCATAAGAATAAGAATGAGAGTATAGTGGAGAGGGGGTAAGGGGAGCTTAGTGTCATCATAACACTAATATTGCACTATAATATTTTTGATTCTCTGTTATTTTGCACATGGTAGTGTTACCTACACTCTGTCATATCATTGTTGTGCAAATCCGACAACATAATCTTTTTGGGTTTGTTATTTGATTTTGTAATCTCAGCCACATGTCTGATATGCTTGATGTCCACTTTGCACCCAGGTCGTAGTTTATAAATAAATAAACAAAAAGAGCAAGTTATGACTTTCTGCAGTATATATTCCTAAAGATTCTTAATAATAATAAAGAAATAAAAATAAGGTTAAAATAATTTAACTGACTATCTGGTAGGTTATAGAACTGCTAAGTGGTACAATTTGCACTAGACAACACGCATGACCCTCAGGAATCAGTGATGAAACTTCAGAGCCCTAAAACAGCTGTCAGCACTGTATAATTTTCAGACTGCTATGTACAGCCCTGTAAAAATTATGAACCAATGGTGTAGTTCTCTCCAACAGATGCATCAAAAAACTCAGTCCAAATAAACTGACCAGGGTGGAATCATACAGTATGAATCCTAGAATCAGGAAATAAATGACAAATAAAATGTTGCAATTGATGTTCTTTCAAGTGTCTATTCTCAACATGTAACTTCATTCCATTAACTGATGACTTGGTGTGAAACAGCAAACACTATTTACAGCTTACTTACTGAAACATCCATTAAAACAGTTTATTAAAGCATGTCCTTTAATTTTTTGAGGTAAAATAAATCATTACTGTGCTATGAGTTTGATTCATTTGTATTACCAAATCACATTATATGTACATTTTAAAGATGAAAGATACTTTAGTCATATAGAGATGCCGGCATTTGTGTTATTCCTAGAATGTTTAGCAAGACAATGATACACAACTTGCAATTCCCCTGTATTACTGTCAACTGCTTCCACACTGTTCATGAGTCATCTATAGAGGTTGATTAGGTGTGTTATGTTTAATAGGGTAACAGTAACATGACCAGAAGCATGCTCGCAACCCAGCTTATCTTACTAGTGACTTATCTTCCCTTGTTTATCAGTACTATGCGCCTCCTTCTTCTGTTGCTACTTATACTACTGTCCATTGTCTGGACATGTAGACATGATATCCAAATCAGTTTTTGGGCTATGCCAGTATTTGTTCCTCCAATGTCTTTACTCCATAAGAATGACTCTACATTAATTCCAAAGGTATGAAGTTGCCCTGATGAAAAGCATCATTTAATATCAATGCAATGAATTATGCTTTGTGACCCAGTGAATAACACTGGAAAACAGTAATGACCAAACAGAAGTCAGACTAACGGCTTCCATTGCAGTTAGCAAACCAGTGGAGTAAGAGATGCATCTTCACCCACATTCACTTAGACTAAAAATGAGGTATGTTATCTCTGGTTTCTTATTGTATTTACAGGACAGGAAAGGCTTATTTTAGTGTTTGCATACTCACTAGCAATCTTCTGTACCAAGCCTATTTCCAAAGTCAAGCAGATTAGATTACAAACAGGCTATTAACAAGTGGTCAATTGCTCAGAATTCAGAAATCGGTGGTTGTTAAAGGGAGCTGTCACTGGACGAGTTACTGTTAGGAGACAGATGTACAGTGAGTGTTGTGCTAATTTACTTTGTCAACTGAAACTTTCTTCATGGATTATGAAAAGCTAAGATAAATTTTTAAAAGTGTATGACAAAATGTTTTTTGTACTTCACTGCACTTCTCAGTACCCCACCCCAATGCATGTTTGTGACACTTTCACTACACCTGGGTTCAGTCACAATCATGACTTTTTTCCAACACTGCAATGATTCCTGTCAGTCTATTGGCCCTGTTGTTGAATGTGCCATTACTTGTTTAAAATCACACGCAAGGGCAGCTAGCCTAATATTTTCTATGAACCCATGTTATTTCACTCCCAAAAGACAGGAATCAACCTAGGAAAAAGTAGACAGGCACAGTAATAAAGTCTATAACCTTTCATTACTCAGAGTGCATATCTTTCTCTACCAAATACACCTTCTAACCCTGAAACACTTTTCCACCTAAATGTGTAGTATAGCTTAGATTGTCCAACAACTGGTCTGACTTTTCAGTAGTCATCTTTGTGCTGTTATGTCAAAGATTTTGCAGTGACTACAAATCTGTCATCTGTGACTTTCATTACCCAATAACAGGAAAAAAATCAAATGATTTATTTCAAAGATTTTGTTCTGTGGAATTGTACTACCAGAGATGTTGTTTATCATTGTACTATAGGCCAACAAGCTTTCTTATGAGGGCTTCCACCCCCTAAACTGACATACTAACTACTGGCTTACATGGCCCAAAGTACAGTCTATCAAGCTCATGCTTCACTTAAAAATAACATATGGAAAAGCTAATTCAATCAATATTCTTTCATGAAGAAACTCTATATTCCTTGTTTGTTCCTTATTCTTCTATAGTAACTGAAATATCCTCATTCAACTTTAAGAAAATGTGCAGCAAATAGTTATTTACTTTTTGTATTCTCCCGAGCTCAATTACACCTTGTCTCCATATATATAGTTTTTTTCTTTCCATGCATACTTACAGCTATAATCTCCTTTTTACTGATGCATCTATAGGGATATTTTTTTTATCTGTTTGTTAAGCAACTAGGTGGGCTATTCTGAAAAACTCACAACCAACAGCAGAACCAGCAAAATATTCCAAAAACGACAATAGATTCAGTTCCACAATAAAATTGATTACTTGTCTTGTCTTAGCACCTCGGCCACTACAGCCTTCAAAGAGTACAAAATTACCAAAAAACACATTCCCCTATTTATACATCACCAACAGTCATTTAATTAATTAAGCAATCAATTAAAGAAACATTTTTAATTTTTTTAAAGCAAACCTCCAGTTAACGTCTCTGTTCAAGCCTCTTGGTGTTAGTGTATCAAACTTCAATATAAATACAGTTTCCTTATACAATAAAATATTTTTAATTAATCTTTCATTCCCTTTCCTAATAAACACTTCTTCCAGAATTGTAGCTTGTAATAAATTAGCATCACTATTATGTTTTTTCCCAAAATTAGATGCTATACGACTTTCCAATCTCCCCTTCTTTATATCTATAATATGTTCCTGCAACCTAATTCTAAATTTCCTATTAGTTTCCACAATATAGAAAAGGTTGCAGGGACATCTCAGGCAATAAATTACACCTACTGTGTCACATGTAAAATAACTATGCGGTCTAAATATTTTCCCATTAATCCTAGAAAAACTCAATTTAATATAAGAACATATATTACAATGATTACAGAGTATAGTACCTAAAGATACTAGTGAGGTAGAGGGACTAACTACTGGTGCAATAAAATAAGCTTTAACCAGTTTATCCCCCCAAATTCTGTCCTCTCTTGTAAGCCACATAGGATAAATCAGAAATAATTCTATGTAGCAGCTCATCTCTATGTAAAAGTTTCCAATAATGCTTTATTAGTTCCCAAATCCTAGTACTTAAATGCTATAAGTAGTCACAAAAAACATTTTATCTTTCTCAACCGAAGAATTAATATTACTAACACTAATATGTCTTTTTCTACTATTAATATTAAATTATACTGTATTAATTTATCAATAGATCCATAAATTAAATTCTCACTATTTCCTCTCTGTAGGAACATAGATAAAGTCTGACTAATTTGTTTTTGTAAATCTAGCTTATTACTACAAAGCCTAGACAATCTAATCATCTCTCCGTAAGGTAAAGATTGCATAGTATGAATCAGATGGCAACTAGTACAACTTTGGTAATTTTGTACTCTTTGAAGGCTGTAGTGGCCGAGGCACTAAGACAAGACAAGTAATAAATTTTATTCTAAAAAACTCTTTCAGTCATGACCAAAACAAAGATTACAAAACACGTAATACACAGAAGATAACTGAACTCAAGATGCATCCATACAGCACATCTAAGGCCATACCTGTTCCTCAGCATGCACTACTGTTTGGCACTTTGATAATTTTGCCACCCTCCCTGCATCAGTCTCAGTGTTTATATTTCTTTCCCTACCTGGCAGCCATCTGTGTTTTCAGACTTTTATAACATCTGCTGCCAAAGCTTTTTTTCTCCAAAAAATGCACACATCTAGAATTAGCATAGAGTGTATGTCTATGATATGGGTGAAAGTTTGAAACATTCTAACCCACTAAAACAGGGAAAGAAGTTAGTCCATACTGTGTGCGTAAAAGGCTTGCTTAGTGGCAATAGTATGTCTGTATCAGCCAAAAAAAAGGAGGAACGAGTGACCAAAAGCCTGAAAGAAGTTTGTGGTGGAGGGTATTCTAGAGGCTTAAGTTCTAGCTGAAGTAGTAGACTTAGGGCTAAACACAGAGAAACACATACAGCAGAAACACGCACATTCCCTGAGGGTCTGCTTAACAGTGAGCAGGTCACAGCCACTGTAATCAAGATACTCTTCCAAGAAAAGCAAGAACGAAACTCTGCTGTCCTACAACATTATGGCCCCCAGCAACTACTCCACGTAATTTATGAGCTTAGGAGCTAATAGCAAATACACCCCAATGGAAAAAGGGGAGTCCCCACAGGGCAATAAGGGGGAATACAAATGACTGGGTGTGGGGGGGGTGCAGTGTGTTTCACTTTGCCGGACACACCTCCGTTACTTAAATATACTAACTCTAAGATCATACTGGTTTATGCAAAAGTGCACTTTTTCATTAAGTGGGTCTCGGCTTTCTGTTGTTCGAAGAAGTGTGTTTTCAAACAGAAGTAGGCCCAGATATATATGTATGTGTATATATATATATATATATATATATATATATATATATATATATATATATATATATATATATATATATATGGGCCTACACAGAACACCTGGAACTCTGAAACCTATCCCTGGGAAAAGAACCACTTAGTCACCGGAACAAAAAAAAAAACAAACAAGGAAGTAAGTAAAACCCTTCAAAGTGGGGGGCTGCTCTCCCCACACCCCCCAACTAAAGATACCGACTTGGAAATTGCGCTACAGTGGGGAAAGGGCAAAGTTCACCAGTGGCCAAGTGGTTCTTTTCCCAGGGTTAGTTTTTGCTGTTCCAGGAGTTCGATGATGTGAAGATTCTGCAATGTCATCTCGATGAATCAGTCTTCGAAATTCTGGTACTTCAATCTTCTGAAGTAGATCCATATATATATATATATATATATATATATATATATATATATATATATATATATATATATATATATATATAAAACTACTACATTAGATTTCCCTGGCTGCTGTGGGTTCCTACCTTTGGCGTTCCTTCAGTAAAACCCTCCTGACCACCTTTAGGTCTGGGTTCTTGCATCCCATCCAAACCTGCTATTCTCCTCACCTAATTTAAGGAACAAAAGTTATCCCACCCTGTGGAGCCTACACGTGGAAAAGTAATAGAAACAGTAAAACCCTCCTGACCACCTTTAGGTCTGGGTTCTTGCATCCCATCCAAACCTGCTATTCTCCTCACCTAATTTAAGGAACAAAAGTTATCCCACCCTGTGGAGCCTACACGTGGAAAAGTAATAGAAACAGTAAAACCCTCCTGACCACCTTTAGGTCTGGGTTCTTGCATCCCATCCAAACCTGCTATTCTCCTCACCTAATTTAAGGAACAAATGTTATCCCACCCTGTGGAGCCTACACGTGGAAAAGTAATAGAAACAGTAAAACCCTCCTGACCACCCTTAGGTCTGGGTTCTTGCATCCCATCCAAACCTGCTATTCTCCTCACCTAATTTAAGGAACAAAAGTTATCCCACCCTGTGGAGCCTACACGTGGAAAAGTAATAGAAACAGTAAAACCCTCCTGACCACCTTTAGGTCTGGGTTCTTGCATCCCATCCAAACCTGCTATTCTCCTCACCTAATTTAAGGAACAAAAGTTATCCCACCCTGTGGAGCCTACACGTGGAAAAGTAATAGAAAGTATGACCTAGAGCTCCTGCTCGTCTTAATCTTTTTGTATTTTTTTCCCAGTGAAGTTGTAAAACCCAAGGTCAGCACCGCCAGCAGCCAGCAACTAACCCCCCCCCTCCTCTCAACCAACTGATCAGATATTTGCCAATAATATCCCTAGCTACTTGCCTCTCGCTTTAAATCATAAGCCTTGTAAGCAGCAAGTATTGAAATATCCCCTGTGGTCATTAGGTGGCCCCTACTACTAGGGTTTTTCCTCTGGAAAGCTCCTCTTCTTAGCAAACTCTCTATCTTACCTACTGTCAGCCCCTTTCTGTTCCACTTTTCTCTTTCCACTTGCTCTGATACTTCTAGCTTCTACTTGCTCCTACCTCTTGACACAAAATATATTTACTCCCCCTTGCCTTACTTACCTTCTTTCTGAGCACTTCACTGATTGTTTTTCTCCTGGACCTTTTCTCTTCCCGCTCCGTTAAGCCCTGCTGGGCTCACTCCGCTCCCAACCCTACCCCCAATACCCACCCAACCCCAGGGGTCCTACCTTTATCTCTAATAGGAACACACCCCTTTAAACCTCCTATCCAATCAAATCTCTACACAACTCTCTGAGTTCATTACACCTTCTCTTCTCATAAATACTCCCCCTCCCCTTTCTTAAACACTATTCGTACCACATTATATCCCTACCTCCTACCCCACCCTCTTTAATTTCTAATTTCTTTCTTTAAACTTTACTTCATCTCACTTCCTCCTACTTCTCTGCATAACTCCTTTGATACCACCATGCCCACTCTATCTATACCTGCATTACTAAGACTACTCATCTTTTTACTATTGTTATCATCTCTTGTAACTTCCTACATCATAACTTCTTACGAATACTCTCAGACTCTCTCTACTCCACTGCCCTCTAAAAGTACCTCCACATTAACAACATCTTTATCTTCATCCTATTTGCATTCACCCTCTCAGTCCATCTACCTTCTAGTCAAATACCACAGATTAGTACACTGCAAGTTCAGAAAAACCTATACCAAAAAAACAAATGACATTCACTATAATCTTAAACCACAGATATATCCTACTCTTCTCCACTTACTACAAGATGGTGATATTCACCCCAATCCTGGTCCACATCATATTACAACCAACATAGAACAAAACCTAACTAAACCTTTATCCCTCTCTTACTCTAAACCTTCCAACTCTTTGTCTATTGCCCATCTTAATGTACGTAGTATCTGTAACAAAATTACTCAACTCCATGCCCTTCTTGAAACTGAGAAATTTGATATTTTATGCCTATCAGAAACTTGGTTAAAACCCTCAATTAAAGACATCGAAATTACCCCACCTGGTTATAGCATTATTAGGTTTGATCGCACTAATAGGAAAGGAGGTGGTGTAGCCATTCTGTATAAAGCGAAACTTAAACTGATTCCTCTAGACCTAACTCTTCCTCAAAATAATTATGCTGAAGTAATTAGCTCTAAAATACAAATCAATACCAATAAATCCATTAACATCATCTGTGCATATCTCCCCCCTGGAAATAGCATCAATACCCTTGAAGATATACTCTACCAACTCTCTATCAAACTTCCACAAGAAACACTAGTCCTTGGTGACTTTAATATAGATTGGCATTCCTGTAACAATGCTTACCCTACCTCACATATCAACCTCTTTGGCTTCAAACAACTTATCAATACTCCCACTAGAACCAATAAAATAAACAATAAAGCTTCTACCTTAGACTGGATTCTCACTAATACCCCCCTGCAAACCTACCAAACAGGTATTCTTCCTGACGACCTTAGTGACCACTCACTAACCTATATAATTAGAAGCAAAACCAACTTAACCTTACCCACAACCTTTAGAACCCTTCATTCAAAGAAACATTTTAACCCTGATCAGTTTCAAGCTGAACTTTTCCAATGTCATTTCTAAAACATCTCCCACTCAACAAAGCAGTGGAACACTTCAACTCAACATTCTTAGCAATTCTTAATCAACACGCCCCAAGTCGAACCATTAGAACTAAAACTAAAACTGCTCCCTGGCTAACCACAAATACTAAGCATAAAATCACCCTCAGAAATAAATCTTGGCATAAATGGCGCTCCACCAAAAGTCAAATAGACCACCAAAGGTTTAGAGAGCTTAGAAACAGTACAAAAAAAGCCATTCTTACAGACAAAAAGAACTATTACTTTCAACTTCAAAAAACGACCAAAAAGGAACCCAAAAAATTCTGGTCCAGCATCAATAGTCTGCTGACCCCGGCCAAATAATTACACCCAACCCTCAGGATTCTGACCCTGATAATCCCACACTAACAGCCAATAACTTTAATTCCTTCTTCACCAATTCTATACAAATTCTAGCCAACCAACTATCTCCTGATACTTCTCAACTACCTCCAAATACCTTAATAAATACCATTCCTCCCCTTCAACTACAACCTGTATCTACCTCCTATATACAATCTCTTATCCAAAACTTAAACCTACCACCTTCCGCTGATAAGCTTCCTGCTGAATTCCTGCAACTAGCAGCAAAAGCCATTGCTTACCCTGTCTCTATCTTAATAAACAGATCAATAAAAGAAAGTAATTTCCCCGCAATCTGGAAAATATCACATATCATTCCCCTCCATAAAGGAGGCAAATCTTACGACTTCTCCAACTATCGTCCCATAGCACTTTTATCACCCTTAGCTAAAATCATGGAAAAATGCATACATAAACAACTACTCAACCATCTCCTCAATAATAGCCTTCTGGCAGACACTCAGCATGGTTTCAGACCTGCTCACAGTACTACCACAGCTCTTCTCTCCTTCACCAACACAATAAACTTAAACCGTAATAACAATAATCTTACATCTTCTCTTTTCATCGACCTATCAAAAGCCTTTGATATGGTAAATCATACACTTCTTCTGCACACATTAAAATCTCTTGCCCTGGAGCCCTCTTCCCTAACCTGGTTTCTTCCTATCTTGAAAATCGTCAGCAAGCCGTACTCTGGAAAAATTCTCTCTGCTCTCCTCCCTATCTCTTTAGGAGTTCCTCAAGGGTCTATCCTAGGCCCACTTTTATTTTCCATCTTTATTAATGACCTTCAATCATCTATACCTAATACTACCTGCATACAATATGCAGATGATTCCACTATAATTTGCACTGCCTCTTCGCAAACAGAACTCCAGTTTCAAACACAATCAGCCTTCTCAACTGTTGAACAGTGGTTCTCCAATCGCTGTCTACTCCTTAACCCCAAAAAAACTAAATTATTACTCTTTTCACCTACCCGTAAATCTACTTTGATAAACTTCTGTATTACTGCGACTGATAACACCATAATTTCTCCTGACTCCTCAACTAAACTTCTTGGTGTTACTATTAATAATAATCTTAACTTTGATTGTCACACCAACAACACAATAAAAGTCCTTAATAAAAAGATTGGATCCCTATACAGAATAAAGTCCTTCCTCACATCTGAAACTAGGATAACCCTAGCCCAGACACATCTTATTTCGACCCTTTTGTATGCATCTCCTATTTACACTAATCTATCTAAAAGTAACCTTAAGAAACTCACTACATCTTACCACAATATTGCCCGCTTTGCCACCACATCACATTTTAGAGCTCACCACTGTCTAAACCTACAACAACTACACTGGCTGGAACTCCCTAATAAGCTCATTTTTCAACAACTCTTAATTGCACACAAAATTCTATACCAACCTTCTAAAACACCAGCTCTTTCCAAACTCTTGACTCCCTATATCAACCTGAAACAACTACGTTCCTCTGACAAATTACTTGTTAATATTACCAAAACTATGAACTCTGCAGGCAACTGCCTTTTTTCTAACTCAGTAGGTAAAATATGGAATAATCTTCCATCCGATCTGACCTCTTTGCATACTCTTCCACTATTTAAAAAAACAACTTTTAATACATCTTAACAAATTCTGGCTTTGCTCTTGTACCAACCCAGACTAGCCTGTTGGCATCCTTAACTCTATCATAAACTTTTCTTATCCACTTGGACTTTATCTTCTACGTCAACTGAGATATTACCCCTATTTATTGTAAATATTACATAACTCTTTTTAGCATAAAAAAAAAAAAAAGGCTTGTGTATTATCTACCATGGTTCAAAACTACCTTTTATATACTTTATGATCTGATACCTTATTATATTGTTTTGCTAGGATTGTTCTTATAAGTTAAAATCTATAATATTTGTATGTTTTTGTATGTTCTTTTTTTTTTTTTTTTACCTTTTTACCTTTGTATAATTACACTTGTACTATGTCTTCTTATGTATTTCCAATATTGTTTTTAACCTCAGGAGCTTTTCTCCCCGGGCCTCCACTGAAAATGGACATTAATCCAGCTGGACTAGCCCGGTCAACAAATGTAAAATAAAATAAAAAAAAATAAAATATATATATATATATATATATATATATATATATATATATATATGTATATATATATATATATATATATATATATATAGAGAGAGAGAGAGAGAGATGTATATACACACACACGCACACATTTGCATAACACGGAGATGAGGGAATCAGCTGAATACTGATCTGATAAGTGGAAGCTAAAATTTAAAGAAGACAGTGTAGTGTGCTGCATCTTAAATATGCTAATTACTGGACATCATATAAGCTGGTATAGGGGTAAGATCCTTGTTACAGACAGAAGATAATTTAGTCATTTGTCCAATATAAAACTGAATCATCAGGAAAGTGCGAATGGTGGTGGCTAAGGCATTCTAAATGCTGTGATGTATTTTGCTTGTAAAAGGAAGAAATTATTTAATTTCAACACAGAGGGCTGTGAATATGCCATAGCTGGAAAAATTATGTGCAAATTTAAAAGTCATACGCATACATGAAAATTAAGATAACAGAAAGAGCATGCCAAGAGGGAAATCCTGAATGATTAAAGTGACAGATGGAAAGAAATGCAAGCCATCTGGACTACATTCACTTTAATCCATGACAGAAATAGGGATGCGACTTGGTTTATCGATTCCTTTACTGAGACTTCTAGAAAGTAGCGACAAAAGTGATAAGGTATATTAAGGGTTAGGTGTTAAGAAATATGTGGGGACATTTTGGGGGGACTAGCTGCAACAGGCAGGCAGACTACATGTAGGGATTACATAATGTCTTTAAATAACTGTATGCTTTTACAGGGTACCACCAATGAGATGTGTGAATGAAGGAGACAAAGAACTGAGATAGAGGCACAGCAAAGGAATGTCTGCAGTTACAAAGGTTCAGGAAAATACTGGGGGTGATCTGATATTACATCATGAAGACTACTAAGAGGGGTGGAACAAAACTACTACTAACAAAGTCATGGTAAGCCTAGACATGATATAAATCTGACAAAGGTCAACCCAGAAGTGATGAATCTCCTTACAAAATATGCTTGCCCTTAGTTATGCACGAGTACACAAGATCTATCAGGGGGGATAATAAGGAAGCTCTAAGTGAGAAGTACTGAAGAAGCCAAGGCTTGTCAAAAGCTTGGGTGTGATGTAGTATTCTCCAGGATGAGGACTGGGGCAAGTCAGGAGAACAGGGGCTGAACAGAAGACAAGTTCAGAGGGATTGTAGAATGGACAAGATCTTACTCTGCCACATACAGGTTTTACTGGACAAAACAGCTTTGCTTCACTTCATACTAGAAAGGCATATTAGAGCCGCTATTTCTTTAAATGAGGCTGTAAAGAGAAAGGGAGGACAAGAAATAACATATGCAGGAATGCGTAGGAGATGGCAAGAATAAAAATAGGTAGGGCAGACAGAAAAGGCCAAAATGTATGACAAAAGTGAGGTAGACAAAACGGGAACTGCTATGGCCTGGATAAGAGAAAAAATGGCTGGGATGTGATCATCCTAGGATATCATCTGTTTAGTGATGATAGGAGAAACAAAACTGTTGAAGGAGTACCAGTTTATGTCAGTCTATGTCAAACAAGGTATAAATCGTGAGCAGTAGAGAAAATGGTACAGGAACTATTCGAAGGAGAAAAGGCAGTACATCAGAATCTATGTACCAACGTTGTCAGTCTACAAAAAAAAGAAAATGGGAATGTTGTGGGCTAGATGCAATTTACTGAACAGCAGACTCAGGAAAGAAAGACAAGAAAGTCAGGTGCAGGATGCAAGAAGGAAGCAGGAGGAAAAGGCACATGCTCACTGGTGATCTAAACCTCCTTGGATCAGTCTAAAGTGTTCCATCACCTATATCGGCAAAGAACACCAGGGTACAAGGTTGGTCGTGGCCATCTGACCATGTTACTGTATGCTTCACTTTTGAGGAAAGTGGACATGAGGCAGAAGAGCAAAACCAAAGTATGGGATTACAGGAGGACTACTGTAAGACACAACTGTCTGAAGATCTGGCAGTGAACTGGGTGCATGAAAAGAACAGCCAAAACAAAAAGAAAAGTAAAGGAGTTACCAAAAAACAGATGAGTTAAAAAAAATAAAAAGTAGTAAAGAGAAAGGAAAAAGCATAGCAGAAACTTGGGCAGGAAGGGAAAGAAGGACAAAATGAGTACATGAAACTAGGAAAATAGTATACCAAAGAGTAAAGAAAAATAGAAGATGGTATACATACACAGAGGGCAAAAGCCAAAATATACCAAAAGAATAAAAATAATGTGAGGCAGACCTGAATAGGATTCCCAAGAATGGAAAAAGAGTGCAGGTCTTTACAAAAGTAAACTAAGAGAAGAAGTGTAAGAGTAAGAAGGTAGGAGAGGAGCAGTGATGGCAACACTGACAGCTTAATAAATACAGAGAAATAAAAATAAGAAAATATACGCATCCAACAAACTCACCATTAGTAAGGGTGTTGGTTTCCCCTCCATGCTAAAAATTGAACAGAAACATGAAGAGCAAGGCCCAGGCAGCATAGTCCTATGAGTTTTGAACAGTTTGGTGACTGAGCTGTCAGCCTCTCTCACAGAAGCATAGCTGACTCAACTAGCACCCTGTACTGATACCATGAACCAGCACCCCACCTCCTCAGGTCTTCAAGTGAAGAGCAAAAAAAAAAAAATTTAGTACAGATCCACAACCCCCTCCCCTCAGCTCTTCCATCCATCCATCCATCTATCCTCAACCCCTTTTTCCCATTTTTGCACATGGGGTCAGGGAGTCACTTCAACAGTGACAATCATCTAAAGCCAAGCTTTACACTGCCAGGTGGTTAGCCTTGCCATTGTAGCGTATCCGTACCACACACTCACACCTAGGCCAATTGAGTGCGCATCCAATTCACCCGCTGCAGGTCTTTTGAATGTGGGAGAAAAACGGAGCACCAGGAGGCAACCTACAAGAAAACAGGGAGGACTTGCAGACTCTACACAAAAAGCAGTCCAACTGAGAAGCTAATGGAGAACATATTTCAAAGAGCAAAAAAAAAAAAAAAAGATGTTCCTTCTACTGGTACACCATCATTTAAGTAGCCAGATTCACAGCAAGCCACCCCCCCCCAGCTAACCATTCAGGTCCATTTCTGTGCCCCAGCCCAACCCTCCTCCATTTTATTACAAAAATAAATAAATTTCTTCATGTTATAAACTGTATCAAGCTGTTTGCTACACTACAGTTTATACCCTGCCTGCACAGAGATGCTCAGTTTTTAGTAAAAAAAAAAATTTTTTTTTTCCAAAAAGTAGGAAGCAGTTGCTACAGTTTAGACTATACACAGTACACTACAGTGCTCAGGTTTGACTGCAAATGCACTACTGGCTTTTAAAAGCCAGTACTGCATTTCAGATTGGGATCAAAAGATGGCACCCCCCCCCCCAAAAAAAAATTTGCACTCTGGGTAGTTGCCCCTTTTGCCCCAGCTTAGCTATGCTACTGCTCTCTCACAGAATTCTAACTGATCTCTGCTGAGGAGCTGCAAGAAAATGGATAAGTGATGAATGTGAATCCACTCTACAAGGAAGGAACAAAAGCAGATTCAGGTAACTAAAGATCCTTCAATGTTGACTTAATAGCAGACAAAGTCATGAAGAAAAGATTGAGAGAAATACTGGTAAAATTTCTTCCCATGATGACTGCTAGTAAACGTTCATAGCCAAAAGATCATGTTAATCCAATTTTATCCATTTCTATACATGTGTGATAATGGAAATGAGAACCACGATGGATTTGGCACATCAGCTTCAGAAAAGCCTTCGACTCTGGCCATCCTATTGCCAAAGGGCAAACTGTGAGGTATGGTGGTAGAAGGGATGATAGCTGAAAGACTCAAGGAGTGAGTAAGTGGAAGGAAGTTGATAGCAATTCTGAGGGGACACAGCCTGTTGACAGCAGCAGTTAGAGTTCACAGGGTTCATTCCTGGTACTGGCACTCTTTGCATCATTCATGGTAGACATTATAGGAGTTATCGAAAGGGCAATCAAATTATCTGTGGAAGACACTAAAATTGGGGAAATGCTGATAGATAATGGGAAACAGACATATGATGGTCATTAATAGACGAACAATGCTGAATACTGCAGCCGAGGCTCAAAACTGGAACTTCAAGATCTTACACACAGGGATTGAGGACCTCCAAAATGACTGCCGGCTTTCAGTCTGGACATAAATAAAAATAAACTCCATCAAAAAACGTAGCAGGCAAATGAAATATACTACCACAGCATTTAATGCACTGCAGGACCACTGAAGCTTTCAACAAGGCATGAAACAAACTGACAAATGATGGAGAGGAGACTTTGGTGCCACTGAACATCTCTAATGCGACCCCAGTGATGGTTCATCTAGTGCGTCAAGGCAAGAAAACAATTAATAAACAGAATTGGATTACCCTATATATAAACAGGCAGATGAACAACCCATTTAAGCACAGCAAAATTTCTGGATCACCTAAAAAATCTTGTAATCTGAAGATAATAAACAATAAAAAAGAAACAGAACATCTGCATCTGGGCTTCTGTCAGTTTTACATTCATTACTTTGTCTAGTCCAGATACAGATTTGCTGTATCCAGGACTGTTTGCAAGCTCCTGACTACCCCAAGCCTTTCTGTGTTGGAAGGAAGCCTTCTAGTTTATCAATGGGATTGGTAAGCAATAGGTAGCCTATCTACCAAAAGAGGAGTGGCTCCTGGCCCAGAAATTGTAGTTTATTGGCCATTTGGACAGTTTTTCCATATCTTTCAACTTTCCAGTTTAAAAACCTGTGTTTGTGCTCATTTCCCGCCTTTCCTGTAACTAGTCCAGTCCAGATACAGACCTGCTGTATCCAGGACTGTTTGTAAGCTTCTGAGCAGTGCCAGAGTCTGCTCTCAATTTTTCCCTTAGATCTACTAGTTCTCTCCTCTCCTGCACTTAAACTAGCTAATTAATCTAGCACTTTACCAGACTTCTTGTAGCAATTATTGTAGCACACAAAAGTGCTACCAGCACTAAAAGTTCTAAAAGGAAACCGATCCAGTACTTACTATCAATGCCAACCCCTCTAGGCATGTCTAAAGGTCAGTTCCTTGTGCTTTCTCCTATTAACCTGCTGAACTGGGGAATCCTGAGGCAATGTAACTGACATGTACACCGACGACCCTCTCTCCTTACTTTTCAACACTCAGACTTGCGAAAGATGCACTTGTCCATCCAAAGTGGAAGCCACGCACTCTATAGCCAAGACCGGAATAGATGGTCAAGAGGAGAAAGTCAACACTTGCACCACACCACATAGAACACACAACCCTCCAGAACACACACCAGCACTGCCTTCACATAAAAACACAAACCACACATCCACCTTCGTGGAGGCTCTCAATATAAATCTACCCAAGCAGCAGAAACCTGCAAGGTAGAAACGCATTCGACCATCACAACACAACACTAAACATGACACACACAACTCTCCAAAACAGTGTGCCACTCAACCAAAGCCCCTAAGGCAAAACAGCATGCCCAACACACTAGTAATAGGTGACTCGATAGTGAGGCACACTGATGTCCCACTCACTAGGTTGAATAAAAAGAAAGTAACAGTCATCTGCCTGTCAGGTGCCAGGATCCACCACATAACGCATGTACTCAGGTCCCTCAACAACAGGTACAAATATGACTCTGTCATTGTACATGTGGGTGTGAATGACTTGAGATGTACCTCCCTGGACTACATGAAAAGAGACATGGAGGAGCTCTCAGATTATGTAGCTCAGGCGGGTATGACCCTAGCCCTGAGAGGCATCCTACCATCACCCAGAATGATACCACAGTATAAGCAGAAAATGATTGATTTCAACAATTAGCTAAGTTCCTGGTGTCATTCTAAGGGGATCCAGTATCTGTCTGCCTGGGATGACATGGGATTTAATTGCAGGAACCTGTGTTCTGAGAGACTGCCTTCCAGACTATCTGCAAATATACAGAGCTGAGTATATTTTTTTGGTTATAGAGTTTGTTAATTGTTGCTTAGATCTCTATTGAAACTGTTGCCTCCCTTTCTGAGATGGGATTTAATTGCAGGAACCTGTGTTCTGAGAGACTGCCTTCCAGACTATCTGCAAATATACAGAGCTGAGTACATTTTTTTTTTTTGGTTATAGAGTTTAATTGTTGCTTAGATCTCTGTTGAAACTGTTGTCTCCCTGTTCTGAGAGACTGATCTGGAAATATACAGAGCTGAGTATATTCTTTTGGTTTTAGAGATTGTACTGTTAGTTGTTGCTTAGATCTCTGTTGAAACTGTTTTGTCCCACCTACCCTCCCTATTTCTGGTTTGTAGTTTAAATTTGGTGGCTTTTGCAGTTGCCCGCCCCACAGTAGATTTGATCTGGGACACTACCCCAGTCCCATCTCTTTACCACATTCTACCCAATAAACTCTTTCTGTGCTTGCTTTTAGTCCTTTTTAATTTAACTGCATTTTTTAAACTGTGTTTGGGCTAATATTGCTACATACTCAGGTGTGCTAGCTTGCACTGCATGTGAATTGTTTTTTACTACTGTTTTTGCTACTTTTCTGTAAAAAAAAAAAAAAACTGTAAGCCTGTTTCCTACCTTTCCTGTAACTAGTGTTCCAGATACAGATTTGCTGTATCCAGGACTGTATGTAAGCTTCCGAGTCCCCCAAGCCTTTCTGTGTTGGAGGGAAGCCTTCTAGCTTATCAGTGGGAGTGGTAAGCACTAGGTAACCTGTCTACCACATAAGGAGTGGTTATGGCCCAGAAATTGTAGTTATTAGCCGTTTGGGTAATCTCTTTTATCTCTCTCAACTTTCTGATTTGAAAGCCTGCATTTGCACTTGTTTCTGTCCTGTAACTCATCTAGTGCAGATACAGATTCTTAGTTTTAGCACTTAAATTTGCTTATTCATGCACAGCACTTGTTCAGGGTGGCCACGGTGGGGCAGCGGTTAGCGTTGCAGCCTCACAGCAAGAGGTTCTCCCGTTCGACTCTCGGCCGGGGTGCCTTCTGTGTGGAGTCTGCATGTCCTCCCTGTGGTCATGTGGGTTTCCTCCGGGTGCTCCGGTTTCCTCCCACATCCCAAAGACACGCTTTAGGTGGATTGGACACACTAAATTGGCCCTAGGTGTGAGAGTGTGTGCGTGTGTGTGCCTTCTGTGGAAGGTTGGGTGCCAGGCTGGAAACTCGACACTATAAAACTCCACTGCCAATCATGAGCGGACAGGTGATCCGCTGTGGTGACTCCTAACCGGGAAAAGCTGAAAGAAGAAGAAGAAAATGCTCACCACTTATTCAGAACTTGTAAGCACTAAATAAGCTACTAATTACTATAGCACTCAGTCTTCCTCATTACCTAGAGGAAAACAGTTCTTGTACTTAATTTTCTCACTTGCTTAGAGAAAAACGGCTGTTGTACTCACTTTCCTCACTTATCTAGAGGAAAATAATTTTTATTCAGGCATGTCCAAGGGTCAGCTCCCAGTGTTCTCTCCCGTCTATCTGATGAATCTGGGCATCTTGAGGCAATGTAGAAATTGCCACATTTACAAAGACAACCCTTTCCTCCTACCACCTACCACTACAACCTGTGAGAGATGCACTTATCTAGTCAAACTGGAGGTAAAGCTCTCTCCAACCATGACTGAACTTGACAGTCATGAAGAGAAGGTAAACATTTGCACCACACCACACTCATCACACAGTCTCACTAAATCTACACCACCAAAATCCACACATAGTAACACAAAAACATTCACGGAGGCTCTCAATAATAACCTGTCTAAGCAAGAGACCGCTAAAGCAGAAACACAAGCAACCTCCATCACCCAACACAACCCAAATGACACATAGCCCACAGACTCAGTGTGCCACTCAACCACAGCCAATAAGGCAAAACAATGAACCCAACACACTAGTCATAGGTGACTCTATAGTCAGGCACATTGATGTCCCACTCACCAGGCTAAACAAGGAGAAGGTTACTCCCAGCTGCCTGTCAGGTGCCAGGATCCGCCACATAACCCACCCCTTCAGGTCACTCCACAACAAGTAAAAATATGACTGTCATTGTCCATGTTGGTGTGAATGACCTGAGACGTACCTCCCTGGACTACATGAAAAGAGACATGGAAGAGCTCTCCGATTTTGTAGCCCAGGCAGGTATGACCCTAGCCCTGAGTAGCATTCTGCCATTGCCCCGAATGATACCGCAGTACAAGGACAAAATGATTAACTTCAACAATTGGCTTGCCTTCTGGTGTAATTCTAAGGGGATCCAGTATCTGTCTGCTTGGGATGACATGGTCAACAGACCACGATGCTTTGCCACAGATGGTGTGCATCTGTTGCCCCTGGGATTCCGGATACTGGCGAAGGCTCTTGCTGCCCCTATAGTGCCTTTTTTAGGCAAGGTTCGAATAACAAATTCACCACCGTTACAGGAACAGGCAAGCAAAAACTGAGGGTAATGCTACTCAATGCTAGAAGTCTAAATCTCAAAATGCACTCACTCGAGGCACTCCTTAAAATGGAGAACATTGATATCAGTGCAGTGACGGAGACCTGGTTCAAGGCTCCAGAGAGCACCCCTGGACTAGCAGGCTATAACTCACTTTTCGGCCATGTAACCTGGACCGAAACACCAAAGGCGGAGGTGTGCCCATATTCATTAAGGATATCCACAACTCCAGGCTAGCTGCTCAGCATAATGCATCCAAGGTTATCCAAGTGCAACTAACTCTGGGCAAAACTGCAATCCAAATTGTAGCTTGCTACGGATCCCCCACCATGCCCCAGGATTCCCACTCCTCTTTTCTTGATGTACTGGAAAATGTTAGGGTTCAACCAAACACCCTAATAACAGGCGACTTCAACTACCCCACCATTAACTGGGAAAACTACTTGTGTACCAACTCCTTAGCTCAACGCTTTCTGGAATTCATAAACTCCAATGCCCTGGATCAACTTATCCAAATCCCCACCAGGGGCAACAATATCCTAGACCTAGTCATTACCAACACGAGTGACCGGTGTTCTACACCTGAAGTCAACTCCTCATTGGTCCGATCCGCACATAAGCTAATCACCCTTGATATCCACATCGCTCCCCCACCCCCATTAAGGAAACCATGGGAAAAATTTCTCCAAAGACAATTTCATGCTTTTTAAGACAGAAGTGGTGAACTTCATGACACCCATGCAGATGGACAATACAGTTACAACTGCTGAATCCCACACAAATGCACTCTATAAGCACTTACACGAGTGCATGGATTGTGCTATCCCAAACAGAACCAAGATGCTATCCTCCAAAAAAAGGAAGCCAATCTGGTGGTCCCCTGCCATAAACAAACTGTACAACAGAAGGAAGAAACTGTTGCAAAAGAGAGTAAAATCCCATGAGTGGAGGAGCTTCCTGGTCAGCCTCAGTAAGAAGCTGAGATCCCTTATAAGATCCTCCAAAGCTAGCTACAAAAACAAAATCACCACTAATTCTAAGGACAACCACAAAGCATTCTATAGCTATGTCAAGAATCTCGATGGCAACACCCATATCTGCTCTGAGTTACAGCACAAAGGCACGAAAATTACACCAACTGATATTGCCAACATCCTGGCAGATCCGTTCAGTGCTAACTTTACCCCCTAAAGGGCCCATATCTATACAGGAAGAATGCAGAGTCCCTTTACCCCCCCCACCCCCTAAAGGGCCCATATCTATACAGGAAGAATGCAGAGTCCCTGTAATCACAACTACGCAGGTAAAAGCTGCACTCTCTAAAGCCAAAAACACAGCATCTATGGGACCGGACAACATCCCAGGCTGTGTTTTACATGAACTTCAGAAAGAACTGGCTCCCCACTTAAGCACCATGTTCAATAATAGCCTCGCATCAGGCTTTGTGCCCAGTGAATGGTGCACAGCAACAGTTATCCCACTCCACAAAGGGGGAGCCAATACTGATCCTGGGAACTATCGACCTATTATCCTGATGAGCCTGGTCTGCAAGGCCATGGAACGTATCATCATGGACCTCATAAACAAAGACATTGGTAACCTCCAAACTCTGGATCCCACCCAGTTTGGGTTTGTGAAAGGCAGATCATGCCTCCTGAACCTGATCGACTTCTTTGAGGCAGTCACCAAAGCCGCAGATGAGGGTAAGGTGGTTCACACAGCCTATCTTGACCTCACCAAGGCTTTCGACACCATCCCCAATTCTGGAATTATAGCCAAACTCACTAAACTAGGTATAAATCCCTATGTCACAAGATGGGTTGCCAAATGGCTCACTGACAGAACCCACACTGTAAAGGTTGCATACTCCAAATCTGACCTCAAAGCAGTGACAATTGAAGTACCACATGGTTCCGTCCTGGGACCTCTCCTGTTTGTATCTACTTCTCTGAAGTACAGGCTAACACAGAAGGCCTCTGGCTAATGAAGTTCACAGATGACTGCAAACTAAGTGCCATAGTCAAGTCTCCAAATGATGTGGACATCCTACAGAAGGGCCTCGCTGAGACACATGCCTGGTGTCAGAGCCATGGCCTCAAGCTCAATGCCAAAAAGTGTAGTGTCATCCCCTTTGGTAAAAACTCTGTAGCCATGAACTACCATATAGGCAGCAATCTACTTAACACTGAATGGGTGATAAGAGACCTTGGGACCCAGGTGGACAGTAGTCTCTCCTTTGATAGTCACATCTCCACAGTAGTCAGGAAGTCCTTCTACATGGCACACCTCATCATGAAAGGGTTCTCATCCAGGAAAAAAAGAGGCCATTGTTCCCCTCTACTCGACACTCATTAGACCCATTATAGAGTACAACTCCCCTTTTGGAATGTACCTCACAAGACATCTGCAGCAGATGGAAAGGCCACAGAAGTACCTCACAAAGAGGATTGCTGACCTCAAACAAATGCCCTACACTGACCGCCTCAAAAAACTCCAGCTTTACTCCATAGCATATCGCCTACTCCGAGGTGATCTCTGCCTAACATATAAAGCTATGTCAAACCCAGAGCTGTTGGACATGCTACACCTACAGAAATCCCAATCCCTCTGAGCTACACGCTCTAGGTACCTAAACCTTGTCACCACAATAAACAGGACACGCTGGAGGGATGGATTACTGTCCCAGAGACTTCCCATACCCAGGAACAGCCTATCCATCTATGTCAAGCAAGGTTCTTCATTAGCACTCTTCAAGAAAAATCTTGATGAGTGGATGGGAAATAGGATATACACCCCGGGGATCACTTCTGTGTCTCTGCTCGAGTGGCCCAGGAAAATAACTTTCTTGGGTGGTGTATGCCAGGGAACCTTGTTGGCTAGGTTTACTTAGGCCCTTGGGCAGATAGCCTAGTACCTACCTATGATTGACAGATCTCGATGCTTTGCCAGAGATGGCCTGCATCTGTCACTCCTGGGCTTCCAGACACTGGCCACCCCTATAGTGCCTTTTTTAGGCAGTGTTCCAAAGACCAAATTACCACCATAACAGCTACAAACAAATGCAATCTGAGGGTCATGCTGTGCAATGCACTCATCAAAGAACTCCTTAAAATGGAGAATATCGACATTTCTGTTGTAACAGATACCTGGTTCAAGGCAGCAGAAAGCACCCCTGCACCACCAGGCTATAACTCACTTCACACCTTTCAGCCCCAGAACTTGGATCAAAGCTCCAAAGGTGGTGGTGTTTCCATATTCATAAAGGAAGTGCACACCTCCAGACTGGTAGCCCAACATAATGCATCAGAGATACTTCAGGTGCAGCGAACATTGGGTAAGATAGTAATTCAGGTAGTAGCCTGCTATAGGTCCCCAAGCATGTCCCAAGACTCGCACTCCACATTCCTAAGCACCCTGGAGAATATTAGGGTCCAACCTAACACTCTCTTACTAGGTGACTTCAACCACCCCTCCATTAACTGGGTAGACTACTCATGTACCAATACACTTACCCCACATTTCCTGAAGTTCACTAATTCCAATGCCCCAGACCAACTCATTCTTAACCCCACTAGAGGTAGCAACATTCTTGACCTGGTCATTACTAACATGGGTGACTGTTGCTCTGCACCAACAGTCAGCTCCTCCTTGGTTAGATCCGACCACAAACCAATCACCTTAGAAATCCATATCCCTCCCACCTCCCCTGCAAAGGTAACCACCATGAAAAACTTCTCCAAAGTTAACTTTGGGCTCCTAAAAACAGAGGTGGCTAACTTCACAGCACCCATACAAATGGAGAATAGTTGCGTGACTGCAGAATCATACACCAATGCACTGTGCGAACACATAAACAAATGCGTGGATCTCGTCATACACAATAGAACCAAGACGCTCTCCTCCAAAAAAAGGATGCCAATCTGGTGGTCCTCTGCCATAAATAAACTCTACAACAGAAGGAGGAAACTGATGCGGAATAAGGTGAAATCCCAAGACTGGAAAAACTTCCTTATCAGCCTCAACAAAAAGTTGAGATCCCTCATCAAATCCACTAAAGCTAGTTATGAACACAGAATTGCAGCAGATAGTAAAGACAACCACAAGGCCTTCTATAGTTATGTAAAGAATCTCCACGGCAATACCCAGATTTGCTCTGAGCTACTGCACAATGGTACCTCCTATACCGAACCAACAGATATTGCCAGTATACTGGCCAACAGAGTCAGTGCCAACTTTACCCCCCCCCCCCAAAGGACCAATCACAATACCAGTAGATTGCCAGGCACCCAGTATTACTGTTGCACAGGTTAAAACAGCACTGTCCAAGGCCAAGAATGCAGCTTCTATGGGACCTGACAATATCTCTGGTTGTGTTCTACATGAACTACAGAGTGAACTGGCACCTCACCTGTGTGCCTTGTTCAATCACAGCCTCACCTCAGGCTTTGTCTCTACCAAATGGTGCACTGCTACAGTCATCCCTCTCCACAAAGGAGGAGCAACTACAGACCCTGGGAACTATCATCCCATTAGCCTGACAAGTCTGATATGCAAAGCTATGGAACACATCATCATGGACCTAATAAACAAGGATAAAGGGAATCTCCAAACTCTGAATCCCACACAGTATGGTTTTGTGAAGGGTAGATGATGCCTGTTCAACTTGGTTGACTTCTTTGAGTCAGTCACCAGAGCTGTGGATGAAGGCAAGGTGGGTCATACAGCCTACCTTGATCTGGTCAAGGCTTTTGATACCATTCTCCACTCAGGAATCATAGAAAAACTCACTAAGCTTGGTATCAACCCCATATCACTAGCTGGGTTGCAAACTGGCTCACAGATAGAACCAACAGTGTAAAAGTAGCTGACTTTAAGTCAGATTGCTGACTAGTCACGACTGGAGTCCCACAGGGTTCAGTCCTGGGTCCTCTCCTGTTTGGCATGTCCTGGGTCCTCTCCTGTTTGGTATCTACTTCTCTAAGTTCTCTAAGTCCAGGCCAACACAAAGGGACTCTGGCTGACAAAGTTTGCAGACGATTGCAAGTTGGGAGCTATTATTAACTCCCCAAGTGATGTTGACATCCTACAGAATGGCCTCACTGAGACAAATGACTGGTGTCAGAACCATGGCCTTAAGCTCAATGCCACAAAATGTGTCGTCACACCCTTTCGGAAAAACCTGGTTCCCATGAATTACCACAATGATGGTAGTCCACTGAACACAGAAGGCATTTAAAGTGTTTTTTTTTTTATTGTATCTGCTTTATTTTCTGAAAATAAAACAAAAAAAAAAAAAAAATATTTGTTTTCCCCTCTTTCTAAACTAGTTTAGTCCAGTTTTCAGGTTAGTGCTGAATTCAGGGCTGTGTTACAAGTTTCTGTTTGCCCATACCTTACTTGGATGGAAGGAAGTTTCTCTGTTCACTGTGAGAGAGGGAGCTTTGAGCAGCCTATTTGTCCCTGGAGGAATGGTTTCAGCCCCCAAATTAGCAGTTTATTGGCCATTTGGGCCTAATTTCTGTCTCTTTCATTTCCCCGCTATAAAACCCGCATTTACAAGGTTTTGCGTGCCGGGCAACACCAGTTAGCTAGGGTATAACTATTCCCGACTCCACAAAGTCTACTCTTCAATTTTTCCCTTGGAACTAGACAAACTTTCAACTTAAGCACTCAAATCATTTACTTCTCATCCAGGCACTTGCTCAAAACTCATAGCAAGCACTAATACACCTTAGCACTAGAACCCCCTATACTGTATAGAAGGACAAAGCTCTCTATTCAACCTTACCAGCCAATCAGTAAAACAGTTCACTGTACCTATCCAGGCATGTCCAAAGGGCAATTTCAGGTGTACTCTCTAGTCCAACTGGTGAATCTGGACATTTTGAGGCAATGTTACAACTGCCTCATGTACACAGACAACCCTTTCCTCCTTCCACCAAACACTAATACATGCGAGAGATGCAATTATACAGCCAAACTGGAGGCTAAGCTCTCTCAACCCAAGACTAGACCAGGCAGTCAAGAAGAGAAGGGAATTACTTCCGTCACACCACCAGTCTCACATAGACCTATGAAACCAGCACTGGCAAAAAACAGACAAATACACAAAAACATACCCGGAGGTTCTAAATAAAAATCTGCAAAAGCAACAGAGACCTCCAAAGCAGACATCCAAGCAACCTCCACCCCCCAACACAAACCATGAAACACATACTTCACAAAACCAGTGTGCCACACAATCACAGCCCTTAAGGCAAAATAACATACCCAACACACTAGTAATAGGTGACTCTATAGTCAGGCACACTGACGTCCCACTCACTAGGCTGAACAAGGAGAAGGTTACTGTTGGTTGCCTGTTGGGTGCTAGGATCCGCCACATAACACAAGCACTCCGGTCACTCCAGAACAAGTACAAACATGACTCTGCCATTGTCCATGTTGGTGTGAATGACCTGAGCCATACCTCCCTGGACTACATGAAAAGAGACATGGAGGAGCTCTCTGATCATGTAGCCCAGGCTGGTATGACCCTGACCCTGAGTAGCATCCTGCCCTCACCAAGAATGATACCACGGTACAGAGAAAAAAATTATCAATGTCAACAATTAGCTAAGCTTCTGGTGTCATTCAAAGTGGATCCAGTGTCTGTCAGCCTGGGATGACATGCGCGACAAGCCACGCTGCTTCGCTAGAGACGGCTTGCACCTGTCACCCTTAGGCTTTTGAATACTGGCCAAGGCTCTTGCCATCCCCATAGTGCCTTTTTTAGGCAAAGCTCAAAAGACAAACCCACCGCCGTAAATAGCACAAGTAACAAAAACCTGAGTGTAATGCTGCTCAATGCCAGAAGTCTAAACCTCAAAATGCATGCACTCGAGGCACTCCTCAGTATGGAGAAAATCGATATATGTGCAGTAACAGAAACCTGGTTTAAGGCTCCAGAGTACACCCCAGCACTACCAGGCTACAAGACATACCATACATTTCGGCCACAAAACCCAGACTGAAATACAAAAGGCGAGGGAGTATCCATATTCATCAAGGATACCCACACCTCCAGGTTAGTGGCACAGCATGATGCTTCAGAGATCATCCACGTGCAACTAACAACGGGCCAAATTGCTATTCAAATTATAGCTTGCTACAAATCACCAACCATGTCCCAGGACCCCCACTCCACATTCCTGGAAACACTGGGAAACAAAGGTCCTACCAAACATCCCGATATTAGGCGATTTCAATTACCCAAACAATAACTGGGAGAACTACTCAAGCACGAACTCCCTTGCCCAACATTTCCTAGAATTTATAAACTCAAATGCCCTGGATCAACTGGTCAACACCCCCACCAGAGCAAACAATATATTGGCCCTAGTCATCACCAACATGGGTGACCGGTGTTCCACACTGGAGGTCAACCCCTCGCTGGTTAGATCTGATCATAAACTAATCACTCTGGATATCCACATTCCGCCACCACCCCCGATCAAAGAAACCACCGTGAAAAACTTTTCAAAAGCAAACTTCACATTACTTAAGACCGAGGTGGGAAGTTTCAAAGCCCCATGCTAAAGGGTAATGCTGTCAAAGCTGCAAAATCCTTTACTAATGCACTCTATGGGTACCTACAAGAATGCATGGATCATGCTATCCTAAACAAAAACAAGACTCACTCATCCAAGAAAAGGAAACCAGTCTGGTGGACCCCTGCCATAAACAAGCTATACAATAGAAGGAGGAAACTAGTACAGAGAAGAGTAAAATCCCAAGAAGGGAAGACATTCCTGATCAGTATCAGCAAGAAACTACATTCCCTCATAAAATCATCCAAGGCGAGCTTTGAAAGAAAAATTGCCATGGACTCCAGAGATAACCAAAAGGCATTCTTTAGCTACGTCAAGAATCTAAGTGGCAATTCTCAGATCTGCTCAGAGTTAGTGCAGAATGGCACAAAATACACTGAACCAACCAATATAGCCAACATCTTAGCAGACAGGTTCAGTGCAAACTTCACCCCCCTCTCACCTCCAAAAGGGCCCATAACTATACAAGAAGAATGTAGGTCCCCTGAAATCACAGACACTCAGGTTAAAACAGCCCTCTCCAAAGCCAAAAACACAGCATCAATGGGACCGGACAGTGTCCCAGGCTGCGTCCTACACAAGCTCAAAGATGAGCTAACCCCTCACCTAAACACACTGTTTAAACTCAGCCTCTCCACAGGCTACATGTCTACAGAGTGGCGCACAGCAACAGTTATTCCGCTCCACAAAGGTGGAGCCACAATAGACCCCGGGAACTATCACCCTATAAGCCTGACTAGCTTGGTCTGCAAAGCTATGGAGCACATCATTGTGGATCTCATCAACAGAGACATTGGAAACCTCCAAACACTGGACCCTACCCAGTTTGGCTTTGTTAAGGGCAATCATGCCTCTTAAACCTAGTGGACTTCTTTGAGACAGTTACCAAGGCTATAGACAAGGAAAAGGTGGTCCACACAGCCTGTCCTGGGGTGGTCCTTATGGATAACATAATATATGAAAGTAAGATGAATATAATACTGTGGGATGAAACAAGATATTCTAATGTCTCATTAAATGAGAAAAATATCGCATATAATAAAATAGATATGAGCATAACTGATATGTTGCATGAAGAACTTATTGACTATAACACCTTTATGTATCTGAAAGTGGATAAACCAAGAACACCTGCAATATTTGGTATACCTAAGATACATAAATGTGAAAGGGACCCTCCCCTCAGACCAATTGTATCTGCAGAAAGATCCAAGACTTATGCTTTAGCCAAGTACGTAGATAAGAAATTAAAGAATTTATGGTTAGGCAGAAAAAACATATTAAGAGATTCCTGGGACCTCCTAAGAGAAATTTCTGATGATTTATACCATGATAATCTTCTTTTTATCACTATAGACATTATTGATTTATTTTCCTCCATATCTTATAAGGATGGGATGGAATTGTTAGAAGAGATAGTCTATGAAGACAAGATACTAACACAGAACAAAAAAATTGTAAATATTTGGTTAATGGATTTAATACTGAAAAATTATTTTATATATTTTAATGGGGAATTTTATCAACAGATACAGGGGGTAGCAATGGGAGCTGCTTGTGCCCCTACCTATGCTAATTTGGTCCTAGCAAAATGGGAGGAGAAATACATATTAAATACTGAATTTAAAACCTGCTGGACACTATATCGTAGGTTCTTGGACGATATAGTTATTTTTTGGACAGCGGGAAAAGAAAAAATTGAGGAATTCATGGTGTATATGTGTAACACAACTAATTTTTTAAGGTTTACATATAAAATCTCTGATACCAGTTTGCAATATTTGGAGATAGAAGTACATAAGATGGGGACAAAGTTTGAAACTAAAATATTTAGAAAATCAACTTTTTGTAATTCATTTCTACATTTTGAGAGTGCACACCCCATGCATTGTAAGAAGAATATTGTCAAGGGGCAATTTGTAAGGGGTAGTCACATGACTAGTTCTGAAAATTATTTTTTATGGAATGTGAGTTACTGGAAATTATGTTTTTAGAGAGAGGCTACCCCCTGAATTTTATTAGGCAAATAAGGGAAGAAGTAGTAAATGGGAGAAATAGTAAATGTAAACCCATACAAAAATGTAAGGAATATAATAATGAGTTTAAAAATAATAAAGAAACTAATGGGGATGAATTTCAACAGGTTTTAATATTAGAAAATAATGTTTTAAATAATAATGTTAAAAAAAAATTTTTAAGGGAATGAGAGATTTGTTTCACTTTCAGATATAGAGAATCTATCTAACATTCCGCAAAAGGTGATTTATAAGAATTCGCAATGTATTAGAACTATTTTGGAAAATAAACATAAAGGTAGTCTCAATAGAAGCAGGGTAGGTACATATAAATGTGGCCATTGTACTCAATGTACATATATTTTGAACACAGATAAGTATTACCTGGAATGTAGAAATAAATGGATTAATAGTTCTGACCATTACAATTGTGAAACCAGGAGAATAATTTATTTGGCTATCTGTAAAATATGTGGGTCCTTCTATGTTGGAAAGACAGAGTGGATGTTAAAAAGAAGGATCTATGAACATACTTATGAAATATCAGCGGGGAAGGAAACTAATGCCCTTTTCAAACACACCAAGGTATGTTCTGAATCCAAATTTGGGTTTATGGTATTGGAACAAATTAAAAATGACATCGGAGGGGTCCATGGGAAGACAAGACAGAATTTAGACAGTTATGGTGGCAAGTAACCATGGAAGCTGGAAACCCCCCCTGGTTTGAATGATTATATTTCCATTTTACCATTACTAAAATTAAGGTCTGCCAAACTTTGAAGGAACATGAATTGTAAAACTAATAATAGCCACCAGATGGCATAGGTTTCCCACTGTTATATGGATTCTCTAAAATTAATTATAAAATGCTTATAAAGTGCTTGTAAAATGCAAACATTATTTAATGGTTTTTGATATATTTACTATTTTATCATTTCAATAGATAATTTTTAAGTGAATCAACAAATATACTAATGTTATGTTTATAATTGTTTAAGTGTTAACAAACAACAAATTTTAATGGTTAATATTTTAAATGACTAAGATCTAAGCCATGGAATCACTGGCATTTTTAAAAGTGACAATTAACTCCCCATAGGCTATTCATTTAATTGTTCTTACATAAATACTGGATTTACTTGAGTATTCTGGTCATCTGATGAAGTCTATGTAAAAAAGACGAAAACGCATGTTTGGATATTTAAGGCGTTCATGGTGTTTTGTGTGTGCTTTTAACTTGGTCCGTATACGTTTTTTTTATGGATTTAATAAATTTACATACTGAGGTTTTCTCCACACTTCGTTTTTTGCACTTTTTTGGATTTATTGGTTGGTTTGTGCAGTTTTCCACTACTTTGGTCCACACAGCCTACCTAGACCTCGCAAAGGCCTTCGACACCATCCCCACTCAGGTATTATAGAACAGCACACCAGCCTGAAAATAAACCCCTACATCACGAGATGGGTTTCCAACTGGCTCACGGACAGAACCCACATGTTAAGAGTTGCGGGAGCTAGATCTGACTCTAAACCGGTTACAAGTGGCGTTCCCCAGGTTTCAGTCCTAGGACTCCTCCTGTTCGGCATATATTTTTCAGAGGTACAGACAAGCAAAGAAGGACTATGGCTGACCAAGTTCACAGATGACTGCAAACTAGGGGCTATAATTGACTCTCTGGCTGACACAGACATCCTCCAAAAGGGTCTCACTGAGACAGATGCCTGGTGTCAAAACCATGGCCTCAAGCTAAATGCCAAAAAGTGCATAGTCATCCCCTTTGGAAAAAAACAAAGTACCCACAAACTACCACATAGGTGGTAGCCCCCTAAATACGGAAGATGTAATAAGGGATCTGGGGACCCAAGCAGATAGTAACCTCTCCTTTGATAATCACATTGCCATAGTGGTTAGAAACTCCTTCTATATGGCCCACCTAATCACAAACGGGTTTGTATTCAGATTGAAAGAGGTCACTGGGCCCCTCTACACATCACTCATCAGACCCATCATAGAGTACAATGCCCCATTTGGGATGTACCTTACAAGACACCTGCAACAACTGGAAAGATCACAGAAGTTCCTCACCAAGAGGATCACTGGCCTCAAGCAGATGCCCTATGCAGCTCGACTGAAGAAACTCCAGCTGTACTTGGTTGCATACCGCCTACTCAGAGATGATTTCTGCCTGACATACAAGGCCATGTCCAACCCAGAACTGATGGACATGCTCCACCTAAAGAAAACCATATTCCCTCGAGCCACAAGCTCCAGGGATCTAAACCTCACCACAACAATAAATAGGACATGCAGGATGGATAGATTCTTGTCCCAGAGACTTCCCATGCTCTGGAACAAGATTCCAATCTACATTAGGCAGAGCTCCTCGCTAACCCTCTTCAAGAGAAACCTTGATGAGTGGATGGGAAACAAAGTTTACCCCAGGGATCACTTCAATGGCTCTGCTGGACAGAGGGACGGGGAACTAATCTAAGGGGGCGGCGAAAGCCAACACATTCCAGCTAGGCTTATAAATGCCTTCAGGCAGATAGCCTAGTACCTACCTATGAACCTATAAGAGATCTGGGAACACAGGCTGACAACAACCTCTCTTTTGATCACCACATTGCCACTGTGGTCAGAAAGTCCTTCTATGTGGCACATCTCATTACTAAGTGTTTTGCATCCAGAAAGAAAGGTCATTGTCTCCCTCTAATCTTCCTTCATTAGGCCAATCATCGAGTACAATGCCCCATTTGGCATGTACCTCACTAGACACCTGCAACAACTAGAGAGGCCGCAAAAGTACCTCACAAAAAGGATCCTAGGCCTTAAACGTTTGTCCTATATGGACAGACTCAAAAAACTCCCAACTATTCTGTCTCATATTGCCTATTTAGAGGCGATCTCTGCTTGACTTACAAAGCCATGTCTGACCCTGCTCTGTTAGAAATGCTACATCTAAAGAAATCCCAATCCCTCTGCACCACACATTCCAGACACCTCAACCTCATTACCACAGTTAACAGATCATGCTGGAGGGACAGGTTCATAACCCAGACACTGCCCATGCTATGGAACAGACTTGCCATACATGTCAAGCAGAGCACCTCGCTGACCCTCTTCAAGAGGGATCTTGATGAGTAGATGGGAAACGGAAAATTCACCCGAGGGATACCTCCGGTGGCTCTACTCAACAGAGGCACTGGGAGCTAAGGTTGGGTGGCACTATGCCTGGGTAATCTATGGCTAGGCTTGTAAAGGCCCCAGGGCCATTAGCCTAGTACACACCTAAGAGCCTATGATATGAAAACTATCCAGTATTAAGAAAAGCAATTCAGTTCAAGTCTTTCTAGTATCTTTAAATGTAAAGCAATGTTACTGTGACTATATTTTAAAACATGAAACATGTGACTATATTTTAAAACATGAAACATAAAGCAAGTCAACGTTCTGAGCCACATGGTCATATTGTATCAATATTAAACAGACTGGGTAAAGAGGTAATCACATCTGCTGTACACATTTTTAAAATGTGGTCATAACCAGCTGTTGTGATGTAGTGGTTAATTGTTACAAATAAGTGATGGCTGTTCAATCCATCCTAACCTAAAATGTCTTAGAAAATAAACTGCTCATTAAAGCAAGCCAAAAACACAAATAGGCTACAGTAATCTACAAGTGGCATTATATGTCTCTCAAGCACAACAAAAATGCATTTATGGCAAGGAGAGTACATTTTAACATTTTATAAAGCATAACATTAAAGTTAACAGTTATAAAATATGTAAATTCCCTAAACACCATGTAGAAATGGGCTTATTTAAGAGTAAAGGGTAAGTAACCGCTATTTAACTTGTAAATACCTCACCAAGTGGGACATTTTGTTCATACAGCATTAACTATGTACTCATCACACATTTTTTATTGCAATAATGTTGCTAAGTCATTCCTCGTCTAAACTCTGTGCACTCAGCCTCAGCAATGATCCAGCTCTAAAGGTATGCTAGGAGCTCTGAATCTGTTTTCCAACTTTACCATATTACCTCAGCCTAACATGGAGTCTATCAGATACAGACACAGTGCAATTGATATGATGACGTGTCAGAAGCAGAGTATCAGGCAAGTGTCTTAGTCAATATAAGTAACTCCTGATGGGTAAATTTCTCAGTGTAAAATGATACGTAAAACTCTGTAGTACTCCACTGAAACGCTCATGCTGATATTTAGCATTATATTTATATTTCAAAGTTATGTTTCCATTCTTCTTCAAGATTTCCTCTCATCTACACAGCATGGGGACATTTCAGAGTTAGGCTTGGCACCAAGTATTACTTCTCTAAACTAAATTGCCTTCCTTTAGTGCCTATGATTAAGAGATGTTGCCATGGTTATAGTAATTTATGTCACTGCACAAAGCTTTCCTTTAGCTATTGTCCCCATTCTTCTAATTAAACCTACATATGAGGCCCATTGATCTGTTGCTGCAAGTTAGGAACGTGTGCCTAGTTAGAAAAAAGGAAAGAAGGAAGGATAGCGAAGTAGGAAAGAAGAGGGCCTTTGGTTTGGTTGATTCTCTTTAAATATATATTTGCTACTTCTTTACTAAACATTTGCATGCCTTCTTGGAAAACAGTCAAGCTAGAGGGAGAAAGAGAGACAGAACCAGAGAAACACAAGAGCATATGAACTAGTTTAGGTGGTCAAGGTAATTTGTTAACGTAATGTCTTGAGGAAGGTTAAACCTAGAGCACAATGACATCAATGAGCTCTGTAGGGCAGAGGGAACATGTGATTACACCAAGTTAGTTATAAAGGCCCAGAGGGAGAAGTAAGCAGTGTGACTAAAACAACTTAAATATACAAATCCTGAAGAAGTATAGGGCGATATGACTCTGCTGTCAGTTATACAAGTCAGAAGGATGCATGAGGTAGACTACTGTACCAAAACAGTTAACAAAGGTCAGGTGGGAAAGTGAGGCAGTGTGGCGGGGGATGCACCATATCTGGCTGAATCAAAGAACCTCTAAAAACAACTGCTCATGCAAATATGAATGAAAAGCAGTAACTACATGTATGAAACGCATGAGTTACCTGTGCTTCATGCAAATAAACATAAAATAAATCATAAGAGTTTTTTGGCAGGTGGCAAGCAACTTGCAACCCCCATGTTGCAGCTTTGACTCCCATAATCCTCCTTACTTGCATAAATCTCACTCAGAGATCACTGCAACTCAAAGAAATAGTTTAATCACTATAAATACATTAAAAAAATACTCTTTCCCTCTGTACAGAACGCTGCAGTGCTGGTATCTACAATACACAAGTCGAGCCTTCACACACTGTTACAATAGCAGTGAGGAGAAACAAGACAACCTCAGGCAAAATTCTCAGGTGAAAAATAGCAATGCTTTCATGGATACCTGAAAAGAAAACTATGTGAAAGTACCCAACCATACATAATAGCCAAGCGGAAATGAGAGATAATGTGGTCATGCCAAACATAAAATGCAAAAGGGGACATGAGATTATTTGCATCAGTCTTGCTATATATATATATATATATATATACATATATATATAAATATATATATATACATATATATATATATATATATATATATATATATAGATATATATATATATATACATATACACATACATATATATATATATATATATATATATATATATATACATATATATATATATATATATATATATATATATATATACACACACACACACACACACACACACACACACACATATCTATATATATATATATATATATATATATATATATATATATATATGGTCATTTTATTGTCAGCTGTAAACAGCTACAGAAAATGCAGTGCTTACATTTTTGTCTTTGGCCGTAGATGCACTTACCCTTGTTGAGATTTATACTACAGACCCATGTTTTGGTCCATTAAGTTGTAGCCTTTAAGCAGGCAATCCTGCCACTACCACAGTTAGGGTGAGGTGAAGTATGACTCTGCTATTAGTTATACAAGTCAGAAGAAAGCATGAGGTAGACTGCCAAAATATTTAAATGTCAGGGGGGGAAAGTGCCTTGGGGTGCAACTGAAAAATGCCAACTGGTATTCAGTGCAGTGCATTACTGGCATTCATACCCCAGCATTGCGTTTGCAGGCAAAACTGAAGTACTTTAGATAGGCAGCAACAATTCAGTTTTTAAAAGTTTCTGCCTTACTTCAGTCAGTTTTGCAACAGTATTTGCAATAAGATACACTACCACACGATATAGAAATCAACATGCATCATAATAAGTGCTACTTGCAAACATAAATTTTAAGTGCATCTGTAATAGAAAAGTATCACATTTGGAAGTGAGGCAAAAAATATTATAAATCTTCGTTATATTATTTTACTTATGAAGTCTGTCTCAAATGCATAACAAACTACAAGTATTTTGCTTCCATAACAAATGAATAGTGCTGCCTCAGTCTTCTGCAACAAAAGTGTACATCAGCTTCATGCATCTAAACTACAGGAAACAAAAAATGAGTGCACAGCTTGTCTTGTGTTCTACAATGGCAGAATTAAGTACAGATCTGAACCTTCAGATAATTTCCTTCAGTTCCGTAAAGACAATATTTATGGCTGGAATTCAAGATCAAAACAGCAGTGCCAATGTCTGCATTCAACAAAAGCTTCATTATTTTACACTTACTTTCAAATACAGTACACTGTTGTACTGTGCAACATTAAAGGCATTCATTTTGGTTAGCGACAGCCCACATAAAGCTACTGTTTATGGTGCAGTTGTAAACATGTCAGCAATGAGAAATTCTTCAAATGATTTTTATGTGACCTCATTGTGACAGTATGGCAAAGTAATTGACCCCCAGCAGTTGCATCATATAATCACTATCCATCCCTTGCTTCAGCGTTAACTCATGTTGCTTTCAACTTTGACATTAAAAATAAATCTGATATGAAACAGGTACCACATAAAAAAAATCCTCAACAAAACAGCAGTACATAGTATATGCTAATTTACATTATGTTACTGCAACAGTAGAAAGGCTGGCAAGTAAAGTAATAGTTACCACAGTGATATGCAGCTTGGAAGCATTGTAGCCACCTCAGGAAACTTGCTACTGCATCCCATGAAGACATTCCTGAATTGTTCTTCATTAGAACGACATACCACAAGTCTAAACTTCAGATTCCAAATGGCAGAAGCAGGAATGCAACTACTTCCAAATAAGTTTAAGTTTACATCATGAAATGTGTTCTGTTTATTTAAACCCTACAACACATCTCAAAATTTAGACTGCAATGGTCAGTGCTCTTACTTGTCACTCTTCACAGGTGACCCTGACTGTCTCCCAAAATAGTAAACTGTTACACCTCATAGCACAGGTATACAACAACAAGGGTAGATAAGGTGGGGAGAGTATACACAAATTACAGGAGCTGTTTGTAACAATATTATGCAAAACATTATGCACAAACACTACCAGCCTATACATCCCTGTTCCACACTAACAAGATGCAGACTCATATGAACGTTCTAAATCACTGCTTTCATACTGATATCACTGCCATCACAGAGAATACTAACATTACACAGCAGTCTTTCCAAGGGTACAGACATTTTCCAAAGGGTTATGTTATGGTCCTTTGATTTCCAGTCTAACTGATGTGCTGTTTAAGTGTTTCAATAAAAAAAATTACTAAGCATCTTTGGGTGAAGGTGGAAGCAAATTCCCTCTTATTTTACATTACATCCTCTGAGCTCACACAGCCAAAGGCATCACTGTTAGTAACTTTCCAGGCCATTTAGATACTGCACATAATTCATACAGGTTTCAGAGACATAAAAAAAGACAGGGATGACAACTGAAATGTACACCTGCAGCTTGGTATTTCTAAATGTCATAAGCAGGTAAAGACACTCAAAAGTATTATCACAAAGGAAACAGTAAAACAATAGCTGAAGAGGTAAAACTCAGAGGGAACTATTCAAGACAAAGCAGAAAATCCTGAACCAAAAATCTCAAACATAGATGAAATTGAAATCGTACAAAATGGAAACTACACCAAAAATCAGAGAACAAAAGTACGCTGACAAACCATACTTTTACAAACGGGCAAAGTTAACCTACACTGCCATGGAGGTGCTGCTGCAGATACCAAACTGTAAATTATTCTCTCTCTGAATATGTAAAACCTCAGAGAAAAAAAAAATCTTTTCTCTCTAACATTGTATAGCCTCAGAGACATGACAATTCCATTTTACAGATAATGTTTAACCACTTATATGTCACATTATGTATGGTTGAATAAACATAAGTGTATGTTGGAATCAGCATTTCAGTTATACACAATATTATCAGTTGCAAATTTTACTTAGTGTGCAATGCAAACTCAAAATGTTTTGCATCTTCATAACTGTTAAAAGACAGAGGTAGCTCATAACCTGTATGCCTTATCACTCACAGGCAGCTGCAGTTTTGCTAATTTCACTCTTCAGTGAGACAAATTTCCTTTGTTAACACAAAAGCTGATTAAGTATTCTTTGATTAGCACGTTGTGATTTGGGCAGATAATTCACAAAAATCAATCTCACTTTATTTACTGCTAAGTGTAGGTGGCTATTGTGGTCTGGTAAATGTTTCATTATATCTAAGCCCTGTCCATAGTTGGTTATCTCAATCAAACTCATCTTACTCGTGCTTTGTAACCACCTCACCTATAAAGAACATTCCTTTTTGGTTGCAGGCTCTAAGTTAGCTCACTCCCTCTACATACCTTAAAATCTCCACTGGACCTCTTAAAAAAAATTAATACCCCCCCCCCCCCAAAAAAAAAAAAAACTAGTCTCAGTACTCATCGGGGGTTGCTTGCCCTTCAAATGGAGGGGGTACAAAGAAGAAGAGCAATTTTCAAAATTTGTTCTTCTCTGTTGTTTCAGTCTTTTTTTTCAGCACTCTGCATTTCCAGTGCCACCATTTCAATAAGGAGCTGTATTGTCACACAATACAACATGCATAGTTAAATTAAAGGTATTCAAAATTTTCTTCTCATTAATTATTCAATAAAGTATGCTGCCTTAAACACACTTAAAAGGTCTAATTTTGTAAGAGAATCAATAAACCTAGGAGGAGCAAGGCAAAACCTAACAGCAAAAATCATAGCCTTATGCCTAAAACGTAGCAGCTGAGAGGTATGCCAGTTTTTCTGTGCTCTCCAAGTTAGTCCAAATCCAAAGAAACTATGTCATCTGCAGCTTTCCATCTTCAATATTTTGTCTTTCTCTAATTTCTCTCTTCTTACATATTGCTCTGCTTTATTATTCCCTCTGTGGTCTCAGTATTAACTAGTGTAACTCCTCTAATTTTAAGTATCATGGAACAAAAATTTAATACTTTCACTATCCATCTGTAATGCTCATATTTTTGTTTTTGTGTACAGTTTGTTAAACTTTTGTATACTTGGCCTTCTACTGCTACTTGATCGACTGCAACAAGGTCATGAATAAAAATAGACTGCCGTGGCTCAGTCTACTGACCTCAAATATCAAAATAAAGACAGAAATAAGCAAATAAATAAATAACATGTAGTCACAAAAATTACCACTGATAATATTACAGTACATATTAGGAACTTCTCCACCCACCTAATAATTTAATCTCCAAACCTTCGAGATAAGTCGAACTACCTCACAAGCTGTTGTCAAATAGGCAGTCATTCTAAAGTGCATCAAGCTACAAATTTTTAGTCTTTTACCTACCAAAACAAAGTGGTTTCTTCCTCTTCTCCATTCCTCTCCATATAAGCAAAAGCCAATACCTCATTCTAATACATGTTTACCGACACTGGGATACTGCCATTTCCACCGACAAATATCCATCCTTTATTACAATCAACAACACTGAACATTTTAGATACCCCGACCATTCAAATCCCATAAATGGTTATCGAACTACAACATACTGGCCACCTAATCTGACTGATCAGCAATCACACTTCAACCTGATTTTAAGAATATGTGCTCTTACCCTTTCACAAAAAAATACTACCATCTGATGAAATGGAGAACAAATAAACCTTAGAACCTAAAGCAAAACCACATAAAGTGAACACCGCTTGGTACAACTACAAATGGAAGAAATTTGTGTAAAACACTAAAGAATCTAAACTCCATATACATGAAAATTAAGTTCTTCAGTTTGCAAAACAAATCCATTCGAAGAACGAATTATAAACCTCTGTAATGAACAATAAACAATAATCTATACCTTAATACCTTAAAACAATATAAAGGCTTACCTCAATGGTCTATCTTCTACCATTTGGCTATTTATTTGCAAATGCTGGCTTCTTATTTAATGTTTCCAGACCAGGTCTTTTCAACAAAAGTTACATCTCTGATAATAGAAAGTAGTCCACAATCAAAGCTATGCACACTGCATTAGCCATAACAAACACATGGATTAAAAACTTCAAGCCACATCGCTCGACTAGGCATAAATAGCCATTAAACAAGTTTATTCATATGTGCAACTAATTTATATCCATACCCCTCCAACATATGATAAAATGACCTTAACTATAGGAACAGTCCCACAATTTTATAAAACAACCACAATCATGCCCCGATAAAAATCCCCAGCCACTTCTCCCGTGATTATTGCAGTCCTATTTCAACCTGAAAGGTGTTGGTAAAGGCCATCCTACTGGTTCATGGAGCACCTCAAAACAATGAATATTCTTTATGCAAATAAACACAGATAAGTACAAATCAGTACTACTGCTCTATTCTCTAGCAGAGACTTTAATGATAACATATAAAGTAGGATGAATAATGGAAAACTTACAGGTGCTACCTTGTTATCTTTGCTGACCTTGTCAAAGCCTTCAACTGCATTGAAACCTCTAGAACTACTATCAATCTATGACATTTAAAGCATTTTCCTTAAGTTATTCTTTGATTATGTACAGACCACAGTTATCAGAATATGCACTAGTTCCATTCCTCATGTTTATCTACTAGTGTTTGTAAGGATCACTCCTGCAGCCACTCTTTTTTCTTAGTATCAAAGTACTACAACATTCCCCAAACTACTTCCTATATGCTATTAACCTTGTCTTTTAGCAGCTTGACAAACACTAACATTTCTAATGAAGTTGGCATTAATATGTTGTCTCAATCTCAGGTTCTCAACATTATGCCCAACAAACATCAGAACAACAACCCTTGCATTCTTAGGCATTCACAGACCAGTTTCCCAAAGCACTCGTCTTTCTATTCTTTTATCATCAGGTCTACTCCTCGGCAAAATTTCTCAGTTTAAATAATTAGGTATCTTAATACCACTAATCCGGTAATTTAAATGTCATTAAGTAATCTATTACTTTGAATATCTTCCCTTTTTTTGAGAAATTATTATTATTTAGAGCTGGTTTCTTAAGAACAGTTAATGGTAAGATTTAGATATATATCAGGTTTATCAGGAGAAAAAATGTCAAAGGTATACATTTACTATGCAATGATCGGCAGACACAACAACCAAATGGCTACATCAGCCTACCTGTAGTACCTAGAAATAAATGGCAATATCCTTTACAAGAAAGAAATGTTCTAGCAAAAGGCAAAGGTACTCAGGTATACACTATACATAGGCTGGGATTTCATACATAAAGATACATACTGAGCTATGTTTACAGTGTGTGTGTGTGTGTGTGTGTGTGTGTGTGTGTGTGTGTGTGAGAGAGAGAGAGAGAGAGAGGTGTGAGTCCAAATATGCAGTGGAGTAAGGATAAATCCACTGACAGAAAACTTCCATACTTATCCAAATTATGTATAATTACACTTTGGATATGTGCTGCTTTTCTCACCCTGTAAACAATTCAAATACTCACTTCACTGATCTTAATAAAAGCTGAATACAATGTAACATGACAGGTTTTCACTGTAAAATGATTGTAAAAAAACTGCTTTCAGTATCTGTATATTAAAGACAATTTACAGTAAAAGTGATAGAATTATACAAGGACTCTCCGGTACAAAATGAGTCTTAAGAATTCCATACTGACCTTATGGCTTTAAATGCAGCTCAGCACTGAGTTGGAACAAACAACACCGCCCCTTCCAGGACAGTGACTTTTAGGTATGCTATCCTTCCATGAACAGAGCAGGTTTCCCTTTTCCGGTGAAAATATACATTATTTTTTCTCCCGATTTAATGTCAGTGCATTGCAGATATATTTTGAATGATTTCCTCTAAAGACTTTACAAGAAAAGTCCTCAAAAGTTGTTGACCATGTCTTTTGTATTTATTAAGGTGTCTTACGTGTAAATATTGTTTACTCCAACTGCCACTACATGTAGTCCGTCTTGTGGAATAATGCTGATAGGTAGAAGGAGAAGAGGAGAGCAATGAACTTTAAAGTACATTCTGCTCTTTCTCGGAGTCGCTGCAATCTCAGAATTACCGCATATAAGTAAGGGGGGTGCATAGCTTGTGGGGGAACTTGTCCTACCTTGGAAAATTGACTTCTGATGCATTGTAGATCATTTGTTTTTTTTTATTTTAGATACAAACAATTAATTTATCAAGACTATATTTCCATACATTTTACAGCTGTGTACTTTAGTCTTGGGGAACCATTCCAGAAAATATGCTGCATCCCCAACCCTGACTCAAACACTTTCACTTAATGGAACCTGAACACAATGTCCACGTAGATCTCTTTAGTGCATATATCAACACAAGGTCATAACCTAAATGATCTGACATTTCTAGATACTTTCTGGATGATTTCCTCTTAAGACCTTGCAACAAATCTGGATATTCACTAATAAACTGTTCTAAAATTCTGCTTTTCTGATACAGACTTAATGGAACCGCTGAATATTGATCTTCTGAGTATACAACCACCAGTAATGTTTTATTTTTATTATTTATTTATTTTTTGTGCAAGCATTTAAAATAGTGGAAAATACTGCTTTCAAGAAAAATCAGTGGTTCTAGTTCTTATGTTATAAACAACACAGCATGCATTTTTATTTCCTGTATTATTTTTTCGGCTTCAGTGAAAAAAAATGAAAATGTAAACATTGATTCTGAAGTGAATCTAAAGAAATTTACAATAAAGATGATGTAAAATTATAACAATAAAGTAACCATCCAGAAGCCAAAATATCAACTGGGTTTTCATTACTTTCCTAAAAAAATTACAAAAAAAAAAAAAGTTTCAGCTCCTTTTGCAAAACAGTTTTTCAGAAGAATATACCCCTTCCAACAGAATACACCTCATCTGAGTGTGAAGTCATATAAACTGTCAAAAGTAATGCAGTGATTATTTTTGGCAAACAGTTCTCTATACAGAAAACAAGCACATATTCAGACTGTCCTTAGCAAACTAGATGAATGACTGTGACCAAGTGACAACATTGATAAGCATTGATAAGTCACTTTCATACAGAGAACAAATCCCAACTACAAAGTCAGAGCAACTGAGAACAGCTCTGATTTTTTTTGTGATCAAAGTGAAACTAATAATGGCCAGAACATATATATCAACTTGATGTCAGACACATGCTCTTAACTCACATAACATTTATTCAGATTTGAGTATCTTACTGCTAATCACTCAGAATTGCTTGTACTCACAGTTGGCAGCAAGTTAACAGTGTTCTATTGCTGGAGCGCAATCCCTTCTACACCACCATGATGTAGGGGGTGGTAACCGCTTGGAATGTCCTGATGCAACACACCAAGTCCTAAAATATGGAGACCCAATGGCATAAAGATCAGACTTACTATATATTAAGTCTGAAATGCCATTTCTCAGAATATTCCCTTTTCTCCAAGGGTGTGACGATCTTGGAGTTGGTATAAATAAGTTCTGGGGTTGGAGTGGGGAGGAGTGCTTGGGGCTGTCCCCCTGCAAAAAGACATTTTATGGAAAATAATGATTTTTGAAATTTGCTCTTCCGCTGTATTTTTGGTCTTTTTTTTTTCGGCTTGTCAACACTCAGAATTCTGAGTGCCAACATCTCATAGGGCCTGTGGGGGCTCTGTCCCATTCCTCAACCTCTAAATATACTGTATTTAAGATTGCACAAAGCAAGAGAAATACTTCAGTGCAGAACACTTAAAAAATACGAGTCATTCTAAACCAAACATTACTTACCATAGATGAATAAGGAAAACAGTAGTGAAATAAAATAACAATACCTAACTGATGGACAAATCACCTAAATTATACTTTTACAGAAAGTACATATAACAATCAAGTCTATGTATTCAAGTGTCTCCCACTCCAATACACCAAGGTTTGCACTCTTCTGAGACGCAAGCTGCTGGAATACAAGTATGTGAAAGAAAATACGATGATGACTGTTGTAAGGGATAGGTGGACATTTTAATGATTTTGGCTGTATGGCCTGAGATTTGAAGTTTTTAGGGGTGTCTTAGTTTTCTAAGGCTTTTAGTACTTATTTAGTTGGTATGTTTTTTAAAATGGAATGGTGACTAATTTCTTATATGAGATATATTGGTTTGGTGGGAGAGCTCAGAATATGCAGATTAAAATGTACATTGGGTTGTTTGGGGGATGATATTAGATTTTTGATGTTGTAAAGAATTCTCTCCTAACAGGAGTATAGAGGCAGGGGGGAGACAAAAGGGACAACCACCCCAAGCACAAAGTGCTACAGGTGGTCATTGAGAAGTGGAATTCTTTTTCTCTACATTGAACTGTTGCTAGAGGTTTTTTTTTTTTTTTTTTTTTTTTTTTAGACCTTAGGTGACATGGTTCTGGTTGTAGGAAACAGACTGGTAAATCAGCTTGCTATATATATTTTTTTTGCACTTATGAGGTGCTGGGTCACTACATCAGGGAATGGCACCAGACACTAAATGAGTCAGCTATGGCTATGATGACTGAGTTTATTATATACATTACTTAGATTTTCCTTGTTGTTGGTTAATGTCTTAATGTTCTAGGATACACAAAATTGTTTAGGTCTGCCTTTTTTTGGATCTTACTTTAGGACTTTGGCTGAATTGGCTTTATTAAGGCAATGAGTTTTAGGAAGTTTTATTTTTCTGTTATTTAAGACATCAGTTTTTCAGATTCGATGCATGCCACACTTGTTTAAGAATATGCCTAACACCCTGTATTATTCAGAGGCATGACACTCAGGGCTCCTTTAGGGTTGGTGTTTGAAACAGTGTTCCGGTTAACCAAATCTAGCTGGTTTAGTAAGTTTTCTTCTCATTCACATATTATTCTGATCCTTGTTAGTATTGATGGTAGTCTGTGGGCTTTGAATGACCTTTAGAAAAGTAAGGGCCTATGGTCACTAACAGTTTTGGGGCCCTGTAACTTGCGTATACTTTTCTAGGAAGTTAGAGATAATTATATCAAGAACTGATGTGGCATCTGTATACGACATGTTCTTGTAGATAGTTTTACTATCAGAGTCAGGCTGGCTTTGAATAATGAGTTTAAAAAGGTACTTTTTGTGACCTCCTCAATGAGTACTTGGCCACGTGCTATTTGTGGAGAGGGAGATACGTAGTAGCCAAACAGTTGGAGTATAGCAGAAGGGGATAAATGTAACAGAGCTAAGAAGACCTTTTAAAAGCCCCATCTATGGCTAACTGTACACCCTGACCTGAAAAAAGTGTTTAAGTTTAAATGCAGATTGTTCTATGAATGTGGTTTATTTGGCTGTCTAACATGCACCTCTTTCTATGTTGGAAAGACAAATAGATGCTTGAGAGACAGGATTAAGTAACGTGTACAATATTAGGAACAAGTCTAGCAGTAATGCTTTAGCTAAACATGCTAGTGACAGTGGTTTAGAACATCATTTTAAGTTTCAGGTTGGACGAAAAGTAGTTACAAATGAACAGGGTGGGGACCTTGAGAATTTTACTGAAGCTAGTGAGACAAAATGGATAGTTAGACTTAGGACTGATATGGGTCACGGTCTAAATGAAAAGGTGCCACTGAAACCCCTTCTTAAAGCAAGACCATTGAACAGATGAATATTTTTAGTGCATGACTTTTCCTTTATATTGTTTCTTATACATGTGATTTTTGTAATTTAGATTTTTATCTTGTGTATGAGTTTAGTGTATTTGATATGAAATGTGTAGAATGTGGGTTTATTTAAATAAATTTTAATAGTTGTTTCTGACTACTTAATTGACATACACCCATTGCTGATTGGATTTAATTAACTGCTATATATAAATGGTTTTGATGCTTTGACTTGGATGTAACGTCTGGAAGAAGCAGTACCTGCACTGTGAAAGTGCTAACATTTAATAAATACTGGATTTCTGCTTTTATTTATGAGTTTACTTTGACTTCGTGTACAAGACATCAACTGCCTATTTACTTTGCCTCACTCTTTTGGACTTTTTCAGTGTGTTAATTTTGAAGAGTGAGGCATTTACCATCTTTGCTGCATTTTTTAGCATCATCATCTTTCGGCTGTTCTCGTTAGGGGTCACCACAGTGGATCATCTGTTTCCATTTCTTCCTGTCATCTGCATCTTGCTCTGTCACACCAACCACCACATCCATAAACCTTATCTTAGGCCTTCCACTTTTCCTGTTACCTGGTAGCTTCATCCTTAGCATCTTTTTCCCAATATAGTCAACATCCCTCCACAGCACATGTCCAAACCAACGTAATCTTGCCTCTCTGGCTTCGTCTCCAAACGTTCCAACCTGGGCTGACCCTCTAATATACATATTCCTAATCCTGTCCACCCTCATCACACCCAGTGTAAATCTGAACATATTTAACTCTGCCACATCCAGCTCTAACTCCTGCCTTTTTGTCAGTGCCACTGTCTCAAACCCATATAACATAGCTGGTCTCACTACCCTCTTGTAGATCTTCCCTTTCACTCTTACTGGTACTCGTCTGTCACAAATCACTCCTGAAACTCTTCTCCACCCACTCCATCCTGCCTGTACTCTCTTCTTCACCTCTCTTCCACACTAACCATTACTCTGAACTATTGATCCCAAGTATTTAAACTCATACCACCTTTGTCACCTCTACTCCTTGCATCCTCACCATTCCTCTATCCTCCCTCTCATTCACACACATATATTCTGTCTTAGTCCTGCTGACCTTCATTCCTCTTCTCTCTAGAGCACATCTCTATCTCTCCAGGGTCTCCTCCACCTGTTCCCTACTCTCACTACAGATCACAATGTCATCTGCAAACATCATAGTCCACGGGGACTCCTGTCTGATCTCGTTTGTCAACCTGTCCATCACCATTGCAAATAAGAAAGGGGTCAGAGCTGATCCCTGATGTAGTCCCACCTCCACCTTAAATGCACTCATCACTCCCACCGCAGACCTCACTGCTGTCACACTACCCTTGTACATATCCTGTACCACTCTTACATACTTCTCTGACACTCCCGACTTCCTCATACAATACTACAACTCCTCTCTAGGCACCCTGTCATATGCTTTCTCTAAGTCTACAAAAGCACAACGCAACTCCTTCTGACCTTCTCTGAACTTCTCCATCAACACTCTCCGAGCAAACATCGCATCTGTAGTGCTCTTTCCTGGCATGAAACCATACTGCTGATCACTAATCATCACGTCCCTTCTTAACCTAGCTTCCACTACTCTTTCCCATAACTTCAAGCTGTGACTGATCAATTTAATCCCTCTGTAGTTACTACAGCTCTGCACATCACCCTTATTCTTAAAAATCGGTACCGAAACACTTTCTCCATTCCTCAGGCATCCTCTCACTTTCCAAAATTTCATTAAAGAATCTGGTTAAAAATTCCACTGCCATTTCACCTAAACACATCCATGCTTACACAGGTATATCATCTGGACCAACAGCCTTTCCATTCTTCATCCTCTTCATAGCTATCCTTACTTCCTCCTTGCTAATCCATTGCGCTTCATGATTCACTATCCCCACATCATCCAACCTTCTCTCCCTCTCATTCTCTTCATTCATCAACCCCTCAATGTACTCTTTCCATCTGCTCAACACACTCTCCTCACTTGTAAGCATGTTTCTCTCATTATCCTTTATCACCTTTACCTGCTGCACATCTTTCCTAGCTCGGTCGCTCTGTCTAGCCAATCGGTACAGGTCCTTTTCTCCCTCCTTAGTGTCCAACCTTTCATACAACTCTTCATATGCCTTATCCTTAGCCTTTGCCACCTCTCTCTTTGCCATGCACCTCATCTCCTTATACTCCTGTCTATTTTTTTCATCTCTCTGACAATGCCACTTCTTTGCCAACCTCTTTCTCTGTATACTCTCCTGTACTTCCTCATTCCACCACAATGTCTCCTTGTCAGCCTTCCTCTGCCCAGATGTCATACCAAGCACCTTTCTAGCCATCTCTCTTACTAGCTCTGCTGTAGTTACCCAGCTATTTGGTAACTCTTCACTGCCAACCAGTGCCTGCCTTACCTCTTCCCTGAACTCCACCTCACAATTACCCTTTTTCAGTTTCCACCATTTGATCCTTGGTGCTACCCTCACACTCCTCCTCCTCTTCTTGATCACCAACGTCATCTTACAAACCACCATCCTATGCTGCCTAACTACACTTTCCCCGGTCACCACTTTACAGTCTCCAATCTCCTTCAAACTGGCCCTCCTACATAAGATATAATCCACCTGTGTGCATCTTCCTCCACTCTTGTAGGTCACCCTATGCTCCTCCCACTTGTTAAAATACGTATTCACCACAGCCATGTCCATCCTTTTCGCAAAATTCACTACCATCTGACCTTTTGCATTCCTTTATTTAACACCATACCTACCCATCACTTCCTCATCCCCTCTGTTCCCTTCACCAACATGCCCATTGAAATCTGCTCCAATCACCACTCTCTCACTCTTGGGTACAGTCATCCCCACTTCATCCAACTCATTCCAAAATGTTTCTTTCTCGTCCATCACACACCCAACTTGTGGAGCATATGCACTAACAACATTCATCATTACATCATCGATTTCCTGCTTCATAAACATCACTCTATCCGACACTCTTTTCAACTCCAAAACACTCTTAGCATACTGTTCATTCAGGATAACTCCTACGCCATTTCTCCTCCCATCCACACCATGATAAAACAATTTGAACCCACCTCCAATACACCTAGCTTTACTCCCCTTCCATCTGGTCTCTTGCACACACAATATACCAACCTTCCTTCTGTCCATCATATTGGCTAGCTCTCTCCCTATACCAGTCATACTGCCAACATTCAAAGTTCTGACCCTCACTACCACAGTCCTAACCTTTCTCCTCTCTTCCTGCCTTCAGCCATGCCTTCCACCTCCTCTCCTCCTTTGGCCAACAGTAGCCCAATTTCCGCCAGCACCCTGTTGGCTAACAGTACTGATGTCGGTCGTTGTTAACCCGGGCCTTGACCGATCTGGTATGTAAATATTTACTGGTGTCCGCATGAATAATTTGGCTAAGTTTTATGCCGGATGACCTTCCTGATGCAACCCCCCCCCATTTATCCGGGCTTGGGACCGGCACAAAGAAATGCAGTGGCTTGTGCATCCCCAGTGGCTGGGTTTGCATTTTTTATAATTTACAAAATGCAAAATTACTGTAAGTCTAATATAATCTTACTTTTTTCTTTTTGGATTATATTTAGATGTTCTTTATAATGCAGCACAGATCACAGATAAAGCTTTTAAGAAACGTATGTAATTTGAGAAAAGGAAAAGAATACATTAATGTGTTGATTGTCATCACTTTGTTTTGTTTGTCTTAACTAACATGCCTATAATTTTTGACAGGCACTATAATGGACAGTGAATTTCGGTTTAGTAACCACACTGTTGCTGTTAATATTTGAGTGACATAATGTAAGTATCATTGTGGAGTATGAATCCCAACACTGGTTTCATTATTTATATATATATATATATATATATATATATATATATATATATATATATATATATATATAAAGAGCAAATGCCCTTAAATGTGTACAGTAAAATGTGTACTGCTGTCTTGGGTAATGGTCATCACCTACCACACCAAAATAACCTTCACAATCTGTAGCTACAGATCAGGGTTATAATCACCGACTCCTGGGACTTTCACTCAACTTAGAATGAGCCTAGTGTCTTCTAGTCCAATCTTACCAAGAATAATTAAAATTTGAACTAAATGATGTTCACACTATCTTCCACAATGGGATAAAAAAAGAACTTTCCAGCAGGAATGCCCTCCCACCCCAGGTTTACAGTACATGCCACCACTTAGTCTAAACTAAGAAAACCAGAACACACTATACTGTTTACCCACAAGACAGACAATTTCTAAACTTCTGAATGATAGCAATTAGTTTGAAGCAGTCACCCTTCACAGGATGGGTGCCACATAGTTGCAGGCACCAATAAAATCAGAAGCATAACTGGTTCATCGATTGCAGAGCCAAAAAAGAAAATGTTTCTTCTATTGGCACACCAACCAGGAGGGAGGCCAGATGCATGACATGCCCTCACTCCTGGCTCAGCCATTCAGGTTCCACTTCTGTGTACTACCTCAGCCCTCCCTTCAATATATTTCATTTAAAATAGTCTACTTTTAGAATGCAGAAAACAGAGTGCTGCAAATGTAAAAAACAGTTGCTAAAGTTTATACCCCCCCCAGCCTGCATGAAATGCTATAGCACTCATGTTTTAGTTATTTTTTTTTTCTTTTTAAACTGAAGAAAACTACTTGCTACAAATGTAGTAAACAGCCATTACAGTTTAGACCCTACATGCAAGGAGAGCTACAGTGCTCAGGTTTTAGTTAAAAATATATATATATTTTTTAAAACTGTAGCAAACTGCTTGTTACAAATGTAACAAACGGATACTACAGTTTATCCCCTGCCTACACAGAGTGCTACAACACTCAGCTTTAATTTTCAAAAAAGATTTTTTTTTTTTTTTTTTTTTTACTTTTAAACTGCAGTAAACGGATTGCTACAATGCAGCAAGCAGTTGCTGCAGTTTAGACCACACAGAGTGCTGCAGCACTCAGGTTTGACTGCAAATGCAATATTGGCTTTTAAAAGCCATCATTGCATGAAAGAATGACTGGGATCAGCTGATCACACTCCCCAACATTTTGCTCCTGGGGTAGTTGCCCCTCTTGCCCCTCACTTGCTAGGCTACTAAATAAAATGCATAAACCTCTAAGCTAATAAGTCTAACAAACAAACATTCAAAGATGGATATTAAAAATCATTACATTTGAAATAAGCATTTTATTTTCAAATATACATACAAACAATATGGAACTTGCACAATGAATAAAAGACTGTCAAACAAATAATATTCAGAAAACAAAAGCTAGTATTCAATTTAAAACTACGTTTCTGGTTAAAAGATGCACTGTGGCCTTGCTATGTTTAGCTTTTAAGACTCAAGATTATTTCCTGAGTCATTACACGCAGGATAATACAGCTTTGTACATCCTCTGTATCCAGAGGTATCCTCCACCAGATAAATTGCAGTAACTCCCTTGATGGAGTTTTTGAATTAACAGCCAGTCTTCTCTATTAAAAAATCTCCAAACAGTATTTCTTGTGACTCTAGTGTGAATTTTTCGAAGATAGCTTCTTGTTTCCACAAGGGTAGAAGGGGATAATCTCAACCAACTGCTGCCCAAAATGCTTTAAATTACATTTTTTTTTTTTTATTTATAGTTGTTAAAAAGAGTATGTCAAAATTTGCATCCTATAGGCCGTGGTGGTGCAGCAGTTAGCGTTGTCGCCTCATCACAAGAGGTTCTCCAGTTTGATTTTCGGCTGGAGTGCCTTCTGTGCAGAGTCTGCATGTCCTCCCCATGGTTGAGTGACTTTAAAGACATGCAGGTAGGTGCGTGCATGTGTGGATGTGCCTTCCTTGAAGGTTGGGTGCCGGACTGGCAACTCAACACCGTAAAAATTCACTACCAATCATTAGCGGACCGGAGCTTCGCTGTGGTGACCCCTAACCAGGAAAAGCTGAAAGACAGTTTGTATGTCAAAATTAGCATCTTGAAGGCCATTTCTGTTGACGGCCTTAGTGCTCTGACAATGTAGAATTAATTTTCCCTACAGCAGTGCAAATAGTAAAGGGAACAAAAGTAATAAAATGGTACAGAAGTTACAACTCTGACTAGAAAAATGTAATTTCCATTAAACTGCTGCAATCTTAAGTTTACACATAATGTATAATTTACAGTTCATTTGCTAAAAATTTGTCAAGTCTCGCAGCAATAATGACTTAGTCCAACAGTCATAAGTATAATATGAGACTTACAATCTCAACAAAAGTTGAAATGGAAATAGAAGGAATTAAAGACAACACAAACAAAATTTCTACTAGATGGCATTGAAGGGAAATGATGAGTATTTCATGTTTGTAAAGTATACAATGACACAATAGCAGAATCACAATGCACAAAAAGTAATAATAAACTGCAATTAAGTAATAAGATTTTGTCAGGGCAGGGTTCATAGGTTGGTACTAGGCTATGCCTAGCCATAACAATTCCCTGGATATTTCTTCCCACAATATTTGCTTCCTTAGACCCCTGTCTAGCAGGACGTCTGATGTGATCCCCGGGGTGAATTTCCTATCTCACATCTAATCATCAAGGTTCCTTTTGAAGAGGGCCAAAGAGGTGCTCTGCTTGACATGTATGGGTAGTCTACTCCAGAGTATGGGGAGTCTCTGGGTCAGGAACCTATGCCTCCAGCATGTTTTGTTCATTGTGATGACAAGGTTTAGATCCCTGGAGCATGTGGCTGTGAGGGATTGGGATTTCTTTAAGTGGAGCATGTCCAACAGCTCAGGGTTTGACATGGCCTTGTATGTTAAGCAGAGATCGCCTTTGAGTAGACGATATGCCACAGAGTTTAGCTGGAGTTTTTTTTAGATGGTCAGCATAGGCCATCTGCTTTAGGCCTGTGATTCTTTTAGTGAGGTATTTCTGTGGCCTTTCCAGCTGTTGCAGATGTCTTGTGAGGTACATACCAAACAGGGCATTGTACTCTCTAATGGGTCTAATGAGGGAGGAGTACAGTGGGACAATGACCTCCTTTTTTCTGTATGAAAAGCCCTTAGTGATGAGGTGTGCCACATAGTAGGATTTCCTGACTGTTGTGGTGATGTGGTTATTGAAGGTGAGACCACTGTCCACCTGTGTCCCCCAAGTCTCTCATCACACTTTCAGTGTTTAGTGTACTGCCACATATGTGGTAATTCATTTGTACATGTTTTCCCCAAAGGGGACAACTATACATTTCTTGGCATTAAGCTTGAGACCATGGCTCTGGCACCAAGCATCTGTTTCTGTAAGGCCCTTTTGTAGAATATCTACATCATTTGGAGATTCAATAATGGCTCCCAGTTTGCAAACTGCGAACTTTGTTAGCCAGAGCCCCTTAGTGTTGGCCTGTACTTCAGAGAAGTAGATGCCAAACAAGAGCGATCCCAGGACTGAACCCTGAGGTACTCCACTTATCTGCAGCTGGATTTGGAGTCGGCTACTTTTGCAGTCTGGGTTCTGTCAGTAAGCCAGTTGGCAATCCATCGAGTGACATAGGGATTTATGCCCAGCTTAGTAATCTATGAGTCCAGAGTGGAGGATGATGTTGAAGGCCTTAGCAAGGTCCAGACAGGCTGTGTGGACCACCTTACCCTCGTCCACAGCTCTGGAGACTGATTCAAAGAAGTCAATCAGGTTCAGGAGAGAAGATCGGCCCTTCACGAACCCAAACTGGGTGGGGTCTAGTGTTTGAAGGTTGCCAATGTCTTTGTTTATAAGTTCCATGATAATGCTTTCCATGCCCTTGCAGATCAGGCTCATCAGACTAATGGGATGGTAGTTCCCGGGATCCAAGGTGGATCCCCCTTGTGGAGTGGGATAACTGTAGCTGTGTGCTACTCAGTGGGCACAAAGCCTGAGGTGAGGCTGTGATTAAACATGGCACTTAGGTGAGGTGCCAGATCATTTTGTAGTTCATGTAGTACACAGCCTGGGATGTCATCTGGTCCCATGGATGCTGTATTCTTTGAATACTGTATTCTTAGCTTTGGAGAGTGCAGTTTCTACCTGTGTGGCCGTGATTACCAGAATTTGGCAATCTTTTGGTATTGAGATGGGCCCTTTAGGGGGTGAGGTTGACACTAAATCGATCTGCCAGGATATAGGCAATATCCTTGGAATCAGTATATTTAATGCCATTCTGTCGTAGCGCAGAGCATATTCTTGACATAACTATAGACTGCCTTGTGGTTGTCTGTGGAATCTTTGGCAATTTTATTTTTGTAACTAACTTTGGAGGATTTTATCAGGGATCTCAGCTTCTTACTGAGGCTGGTAAGGGAGTTTTTTGCATCCTGGGATTTTCCTCTTTTCTGCAACAGTTTCTTTCTTCTGTTGTATAGTTTGTTTATGGCAAGGGACCACCAGATTGGCTTCATTTTTTTGGAGGAGAGCATCTTGGTTCTATTTGGGATAGCACGATTGATGCACTCATACAGTGCGCCTTAGTGTAGGATTCAGCAGTCAAACTTTCAGCTCCTGTCTGCATGGGTGTCATGAAGTTTGTCACTTCTGATGAGTAGCATGAAGTTGGCTTTGGAGAAATGTCTGCATGGGTGTCATGAAGTTTGTCACTTCTGACTTGAGTAGCATGAAGTTGGCTTTGGAGAAGTTTTTTACGGAGGTTTCCTTACTGGGGGGTGGGAGTGGGATGTGGATGTCAATGTAAATATAAGTTAGGAAAAAGATTATAAAACACTGCTTTATTAAGTTGTAAGTTAGCATGTGATTAGTGGTAGCTGGTACCAATTATGATTTAAAAGTGGGAATTAAAAAAATCTAAAGTGCTGTTTGATAAACAGCATAAATACAAATAAAGACAGCATTTAAAACTGAACTATGTAAAGGTATTTTTAGTGCTGTTCAGCAAAATAAGTAAGTAGAAAGAAAGAAATACTCCATGACATTACAGTGTAAAGTATTTTAAAAGAGGTCCTGTAATCATTAATGAAAACTGCAGAGTAAATTTGTATCACAACAGCTCTAGCAAGAATGAGGACTTCATTGGCATGCATGCCTCACAGGGTTGCTAGCTTTGCTGCATAGATCATAGACAACATAATTAAATGTACAGAGCCACATTTCAAAGCTGTCCTAGATTCAGCATTGCTTTCTGGCAAAACATTGACTGTAAAGGTTGCCGTGTGATCACAGTGAGGGTAAACATTACACTTAGTTCAAAAACAGGAGCAGCATCTGTCAGGAAAAATAAAACCTTAACAAAAACACACACAAAAACTTTTTCTAAGAGATAATTTTAGAAGGAACAAGAATGGTTGGTTCAAATTAAGGATCAGAAAGAAGTACCATCATCCTTGATTTTGAACGTCATGAGTCACTCCTGACCCCCTTGGACCTGATTCGATACTTTTTCCCATTGCCCAAGCAGAGACTGAGGCATTCCGATGCAGCATCATTCTCACAGCAATAAGAATGAGATTTTTTTATGCACTACCCATTCCCAACCCCATGCCTAACTTGCAGTGACATAACGCCATTAAGGCAGAGAACATCTGCTATGTGCTCCAATACTTGTACTCTTAGAATGCACATCCCCCATATCAGTATATGCCTAAGACTACTCCTCATAGGATAAGAGAGCTTCTAAAATACCACTACATTTTCTATCCCCCCAACCACCACCTTAAGTGCCAGGTACACTAGCTGAACCTAGGTCACCTGGATTGCAGTTAGGGCTCCATCCCTGTATGTCATGGAACTGGCTAAAGGCCGACTAAAGGTCTCATAAACCCTACATTATGGCACAGAACATGGCAGAAAAATGTATTTCTATTCAGTTTTAGTTAAAATACATTTTTCTACAATATAACCTTGAAAGAAATTTACTCAAGTGTAAAAAGCCTGAAAATTGACAGAACTTAAAGAAACTCAGCTGTGAAATCTTATCAAAGTTAGAATAACATTAAAGACTTTCTGAACTCTTACAGCATGACATTTCTACTAAGAAACTAAAACAAGAATTGTTGTAAAATGGTAACTTCCCCAACCCCCTTCTTCTATTTGGCAGTTATGGCCCCACATCCCCCACATAATTATTCCAACTCTGAAGCGATACTGCCAACCCCCTTCTTCTATTTGGCAGTTATGGCCCCACATCCCCCACATAATTATTCCAACTCTGAAGCGATACTGCCTCAAGGACAGATCCATAAGTATACCTGAGCAAGTCCTTGGACTTTAAACAAATGGGGGCCCCTATCTACAAGACAGTGTGACCCAGGATAATTACATTTAAATGGAGGGGTGGGCAAGGTTGCCTCCCTGCAAAAAAAAAAGTAAAGGGATACATCTGTAGTTTTGTTGGAACAAAAAACATTTTCCTCCAAGCAGAAGTGCTACCATGCTGCTAAAACTCCACTGAAGTACTGCAAAAGGTCATTTTCAAAACCTTTGGTATATGGGTTAGAATTATGTGTTGGGACTATTACCGCATGGCCTGATGACCTACAGCATTCAAAATTTAAGGTAAAGTCAGTATGAATACAACATGCTCTAAACAGGATGCATTCATGGATGTCCATTTACCATCAAACACTCAGTAAAGCTCTAAACAGGATGCATTCATGGAAGTCCATTTACCATCAAACACTCAGTAATAGTCCAAGTTTTAAGACAGATCTAGACTTTCTAAAAGATACAGTCAATCCATCATCTGGTGAGGATTGTTGGGGTAGCAAGCTCAGCAAAGTAGACCATATATCTGTATCTCCAGTAACAATTTTCATCTTATCCTCTGGGATCCCCAGATAAACCAAGACGCAGTTATTATACACACACACACACACACACACACACACACACACACACACACACACACACACACACAGACAAATTGTATTTATTTACTTATTTGACATTTGTTGACCAGGAAAGTCCAACTGAGCAGAAGCCCTTTTTTAGTGGAGGCCTGAGGAGAAAAGTTCCACAGTAAGACAAGGGGAAAAAAAATATATATCTATATATATATATATATATATATATATATATATATATATATCTATATATATACACACACACACATATATATATATATATATATATATACACACACAAATACATACATACACATATCTATATCTATATCTATATCTAGATATATATATATATATACACATACATACATATACACACACACACACACACGCACGCACACACACACACACACACACACACACACACACACACACACACACACACACACACACACACACACACACACAAATAAATCTATAGACAGACACATTTTTATACATACGTCCATATATATAAATCTCTCAAACAGTCAGGTTACTGTAAATTAAAAGATTTTGCGGGTAAATTCCTGCAGGGAAAAAATGTCCGTTTTAAAAAATAAAAATGTGTTGAGCACCCAAGCCTAGTTTTGGGCACACGTGTTCAGACAGGGTGGTGTACATCTGTCAAGATCAGGGAAGAGAATTTTTGCAGCAGACATTTTACAATCTTTGACAACTACTAGGCAGGATTTTTGTCAGGTTGAAAATGTAACAGTTCACAGATAGCAACATTTCATGAATCTCTGATGGTTGTTAATACTAGGAGCATTAATAATAATTTATTTTATTGGAACATTTGCCTCATTCCCACAGGATTGAAGATGCTATTGTTTGTGAAACACGGTTAAAGAACAATGACTGGAAACCAGTTATGTCAGGGTATAAATGTTTTTATTGTAACAGTCATTCTAACAAAGTCAGGTGGAGGTGTTATGATAGGGATTAAAGATAGTTATGAGACCTGTGATTATTACATAATACCAATACTATGGATTGTGTAACTGTGACAATAAAGACAACCTTGGAACATATAAAAAATGTTGGAGTGTATAGACCTCCCAAAATCAAGTGCTGATGACCTTGAGGAATTCATACATTTCTTGCATGAAATACAGGAGGGAAAAATAATAATAGCTGGGGACTTAAATTTACCAGAAACAGTCTGGAATAATACTGATTCAACATTAGTAAGGAAATATTCACAATGTATGTTCAGGAACAACAGTTGCTTCAGACTGTAAAAAAAACTTACCAGGGAATGGAACATACTAGACATTGTTTGCGTTCCTAAAGAAATTACTGTTACCTCGTCAGGTTTTACCACCGTTGATGTGCAGTGATCATGGGGTTATAAAGGTTAATTTGTTGCCAGATAGTTCTGCTAAACTGAAATCTAAGCCAACACGCAGAAGACTAATTGCAGATTATATGGAAGCAAAACAGTCACTATGTAAAACTGGAATGATGTGTTTCGTGGGAAAATGCAGATGGAATGTGGAACGTTTTGAAAGAGAGTGCAAAAAAATGTTTAACATCAGGATCTAGGTATACAATGGCAGGGGGATATATTTGCATAAGAACAAGATGCTGGATTAAGGCAAGAGACAAAAAAAAATACATAAGAAATGGAAGACAGCTTGAACTACAACTTTGAAAATGGAAATAAATGAAGATATTATGCATATTAGGAAACCGTTTTATAGATGCATAAGATACGGAAGGAGTAAAGACATACAAACTGATAAACTGTGTGTAGATTCTAAAATTTATTCTCATCCACAACAGATTTACAAAATCTTATGCACAACAGTTTGGCTCCACAAAGGGGTGATAAATTGTCCTAGTGACATCCAGGTAAACTCAGACAATGGAATTAAATTAGATTATATTGAAAAAGACCTGCACAAACTGGATCCAAACAAAGTACAGGGAGGAGACAGAATTAGTAATAATGAGCGGAGAACACTTCAGCAGGAACCTACAGTATCATCATATCTATTATTTACTAGGTCATATAAATATGGGGAGATTCTTCAAGACTAGAGACATGCATTTATTAAACCTGTCTTTAATGAAAAGGTGAATAGGACACACCCAGTGTCATGTAGACCCTTAAGTCTACTTTCATGTTGTGGAAAAATATTGGAGAATGTAATATTGAATAAGTTTTTGTCAGAATTGGCTAGGTTGGGACTTGAAACCATATATCAGCATGCATATGTTGAAAATATATCTATTACCACCTGTAACATTATGCTCTATAACAATATAATAACAGCTATGAATGAAAATTTGTGCTGTGATGTAATTTATATAGATTTAACTTCATCATTTGATAGGGTCATACACAAATCACTGATAAATAAATTAGTACAACTAGGTATTGAAGTACTTTTGATAAGATGGATAGCTGCATGGCTTACAAATAGGGCAAAGGAAGTATCATACAATTGGACAGGTGAAATTGTTGGTTGCAGTCAAATTGTCCCAGGTGGTTCTGTCCTAGGCCCTTACTTGTTTGGATTTTAAATGTCAGCTCTAACTTTTTTCATCTGAGGTATTCTACAGTCTATGTGCAGATGACCTAAAATTGGGTAAACTGATTACATGCGTTACAGATAAGGCATGCTGGCAAAAAAAAAAAAACTTTACTAAATTGACCATTTGGGCACAGGAGAATAAAGCATTACTAAACACTTCAAAAAATAAGCATATGACATTTGGGAGACAAACTGAAAGGTGAATAATACAGCACACTGTGATTGAAACTAGATTCACTTAAGGACCTGGATATATGGGTAGATCCAGTTTTCAGCGTTTCCTATCATATCAACCAAATGGTTAATGATATGTATAAAACTACAGGTTGTATAAAATTATTTGTAAAATCTAGAAATCAGAAATGATGAAGTCAATGTTTGTGATATTACACCCAAACTTGTGTATGGAACAACAACATGGAAACATTATAATAAAACAAACATGAGTAAACTGGAAAGCGTACAGCAGAAATATACCAAGGGAATCCATGGATGTGAAAATAAGTTATGATAGACTGAAGTATTTGAATTTGTACAGTGTCTCATATAGATATTTAAAAGGAGATTGTATTCAGGTACACAGAGCATTTAGGGAACTACCTCTAGGAGTGTTTAGGGTTATCAAAAAGTAGTAGAGAATCATCCGACAACTTATGCAGAAGGTTCTACAGGAATGAGAAGTGTACTAATTGGTTCTCTTAGGGAGCAGCTGATGCATGGGACAGACTACCAAATTACATTAAAGCAAGTACTAATTTAGATATTTAAGAACAGCCTGAACACTTATTATGGGGACAAGTGTCTTAGTGTATTTGCAGCCTAGAAGGGCATTAATTCTCGTGCTTGAAATATTTGTATGTATGCATGCAACATGCCCTTGGTCTACCCTAGGGCCTTCTCCCAGTAGGGCCTTGTGTCCTCTCCAGTGAGAGGCACCCATAGAGTATCACCACAAAGCACACAAAATGTTTCAACTGACCCCTCTCAAACAAAGGAGCAGTGGCTATAGTATGAGGTCCAAACAGACTGTGCTACTCATTCCAACACAGATAGCGAGTCCAGCTGCCCTGAAAAGGAATCTCATTACCACCATCACTTGTATGTGAAATCTCACCCTTCTAGTCATTACCAAATCTTAGGACTAAAGTTAAAATGGGGTTAAAGGCTAATCACTACAGTCCAGTAGAAAGTACAGTTGTGTACCTACCATAAATGTACATGTTAGAGTGTATTCACTGTTGCAGTCATTACTCTTGGGTTATCCTGCTGGCAGGCTACCCGCAGTTGGCCAGAATTCCAAAGTCTAGGTCCGGCGTCGGTTGCCGTCACCTCTTCCCTGACGTCAGTGCGCCAGGGGTATAAAAGATGCAGCAGACACCAATTTCTTCAGTTTTTCTTGCCCCGGATGTCAGGTGCCCCAAATAGGTAGGCTGAAAAATATATCAATAAAAAATGCATACACAAAAATAACATTTCCTTCATCTACAAGCAAATACAAAAAAAAGGTTGTATAGGATAGAGAAGTGCAGATTAGTCCCAGCAAAGAGAAGGGGGATGGTGGGTGGGTAACCTGGACTGCAACAGTGAATACACCCAAACATCTACATTTATGGTAGGTACACAACTGTACTATGTTCATCGTGTTTCACTGTTGCAGTCATTACTCTTGGGTAGAATCCCAAAGCTGAGAAAAGGTGGCTGGGCTAAATAGGGTTAGGAGAGGCTATGAGGCCCTGCAGAACTGCAGTGGCGAAGCCTGCTCTGGACTTAGAGTAGAGAGGAAAGTGGTAGTGCTTTGTAAAGGTGTGCACTGAACTCCAAGTTGCAGCCTCTAAGATTTCTTTGGTTGGTACTCCCCTGAGAAAGGCTGCTGAAGTGGCTGCTGCTCTGGTGGAATGAGGCCTAATGCCCTTAAGCACTGATTTGCCATGTTGAGAATAGCAGAAACGGATGCAATGGCCTATCCATTTAGAAATAGTCTGTTTTGAGATAGCCTTTCCTTGTGATCCTTCAGCATATGACACTAAAAGTTGCTCAGTCTTTCTGAAAGCTTTACTTCTGTCCAAGTAGAAGCGTAGCTGTCTGTGTATGTCCAAGGAATGTAGAATTTTCTCACCCTTGTTCTGTGGATTTGGGTAAAAGGTAGGCAAGTGAATGGTTTGATTGAGGGCCACACTGGGCACCACCTTAGGCATAAATGTGGGGTTTGTCCTCAGAGAAACCCTGCCTGGATGAAAAATAATGAAAGGTTCCACAGCCATGAGTGCTTGTAACTCCAAGACTTGCCTTGCAGAGGTTATGGCTAGGAGCAGAGCTGTTTTCCAGGATAAGAATTTAATATCCACTGTTAATGCTGGCTCAAAAGGAGGCAGTGTGAGTTTTTCCAAAACAAAATTGAGGTCCCAGGCTGGAATTGGTGCTCTCCTTGGAGGCCTAATGTTTTTGGCCCCTCTGAGGTACTGCCTTATTAAAGGATGATAAAAGATAGGTGGTTCCGTATTGTAATGTGCAGAAATGGCAGAGGCATGAATCTTAATTGATGAGAAAGAAAGGCCTTTGTTCAGCATCTCAGTTAGGTATTGTAAAATCTGAGGAATGTTTGGTACAGATGTGTCAAAACCTTTTTCCTGGTTCCAAGCACAGAATCTCTTCCATTTTTCTGCATAAGATTTTCTGGTACTGGGCCTCCTGGCCTTCAAGATAACATCCATAACAGCTTTTGAAAGAGGAGTGTTCTGAATGGCTACATTATTCGCCATGCTGCCAGATTTAAGGTCCTGAGTTGGCTGTGCAGGATCTGATTGTTTTGTTGGGTCAGCAAATGAGAAATTTGAGGCAGTATCCATGCTGGACCTTGAGACAAGCTCTTTAGGATTGGGTACCAGTGTTAGCGTGGCCAGTCTGGTGCAATCAGAATCATTTTTGGCTTCTCTTGTCTGACCTTTAGGAGTACTCGGGGAAGGAGAGGTAGTGGGGGAAAAGCGTATACTGTTAGATTTTTCCAGCTGAATGGATAGGGCGTCCACTTTCCATGCTTGCTTGTGGTAAATCCTTGTGCAAAATCTCTGCAGTTGACAGTTGCGAGGGGTGGCAAATAGATCTATGTCTGGGCATCCCCATTTCCTTATCATCATCCTGAAGATTTGCAGATCCAGTTTCCATTCGTGGGGATCCATGAGGTTTCTGCTTAGTTCGTCTGCCAGAGTATTTGTTTTTCCTGGCAGGAATTGTGCTTGCAGGTGAACTTGAAAGGCCAATGCTGTGTCCCATAAGGTCATTGCTTGTCTGCAGAGGGGATAGGAATGAGTACCTCCCTGCATGTTTATGTAACTCATGACCATAGTGTTGTCTGTCTTTATCAGTAATTGTCCTGGATGAACTAGGTCCTTGAAAGCTGCCAGGGAATTTTGAACAGCTAGCATCTCTTTGATTGATGTGAAGATGCATCTGGTTTGCAGGCCATGTGCCCTGGATACAATTTCCTGCCATATGGGCTCCCCAGGCATAATCTGATGCATCCGTTGTCAGTGTCTGTCTAAACTGAATGGCAGACCCTTGTTGTGGTGACAGACTTCTGCCCACCATCAAAATTCCTGTTGTAGGCAGGGAATGAGTGAAATTACTGTCTCCAGGTTGTGGCAATGCTGAGTCCAAACACTTTTCAGATACCATTGTAGCTTCCTCATATGCAGTCTGGCATATGGTATTAGTAGAATGCAGGATGCCATGAAACCCAAGGCCTGCAGGATTTTCCTTGCAGATAAGTGGGTTTTTGTTGCCAATTTCTTGAAGTAAGTAGTCAGTTGTTTTTGCTTGTCTGGCATGAGATAAGCCATCTGGGCAGTTGTATTTAAGCTTGCACCCAGGAATATTATCTCTTGAGAGGGCACTAGTTTTGATTTCTTTTCGTTTACTGTGTGCCCTAGGCCAATTAGTAATCTTTTAACAAATGCCAGATGCTTTAGTAGAGTGTCTTTGTTCTCTGCTTGAATTAGGCAGTCGTCCAAGTAGGGATATATTTGAATTCCTTTTTGTCTGCAAAACACAATTACTGGGGCCAGGCATTTTGTAAAGATCCTGGGCGCAGTAGATAAGCCAAAGGGCAGTGCAGAGAATTGGTAATGCATTGAGCCAGCTATGAATCTGAGGTATCTTCTGCAAGATTGTCTGATTGGGACATGCAGGTATGCATCTTTTAGGTCCAGAGTTACAAGCCAAGCTCTCTGGCCCAGCATAGGTAGTAGCTGCTGAAGAGTCAACATCTTGAATTTTGGAACTTCCAGAAATGTATTTAGTGTAGACCGGTCCAGAATCGGTCTCCAGGTTTTGTCCTTCCTGGGTACTAGGAAAAGTCTGGAGTAAAATCCTTGCCCTTGTTCTTGTTGTGGTACTTGCTGAATGGCCCTCATGTCCATGAGGGCTGTAATTTATTTTTGTGCCTCTGCCCATTGATTGTGTGGCAGGTCTGACATGCCCTTTGACCTTGGTAGAGTGTGAAAATGGAACCTGTAGCCTTGGGACACTATGTTCAGAACCCATTGGTCTTGGGTAACCATTTGCCAATTTGATGAAAAAAAGTGCTAGTTTTCCCCCTAAGGGGGCTGTCAAAAGAAAACTGCTTGGAACTGGTAGAGGAAAGTCATTGGGACCGTTTCCTGTAAGGCTGTGATTTGTCTTCTCCACTTTTGGAGGTAGGAGCACCCCATTGTTTAGGCCTGTATGAGCTTTGGGGCTGAGATCTGCTTCTGAGATGCCTGTATCTGCCTCTTTGTGGTCTGTCTGAGGCTGGAAAGGACCAATTTTTAGAAGGCCAGTTCCTGCTAAACCTGGGTGGCTGTACCTGTAAGAAATCCTTGACTGTCTGCATGGATTTTGCTTTATCCTCCATTTTTTTCAACACCTCTTCTGCTTTAGTACCAAACTAAAGTATCATGCTGTAATGGTGCATCTAATAATTTCGCTTTAACATGATCAGGCAGATTTTGTTCCTTTAACCAAGCATGCCTTCTAATAACAGAACCTGTAACAGCAGCCCTGCAAGAGGCCTCCAGTGAATCATAACCACATTGCAAAGTATGCTTCCCCACTTGTTCAGTTGCATGAAATAAATCCTGTAATTCCTTGTTCTCTGAACATTCAGTATTTGTCAACATTTTCTGTTTAAGTAATGACATTAAATATTGCTGATATTTAAGCATATGAAATTGACAATTTAAAGCCCTTACGGCCAGGGTGGCAGAAGTGTATACTTTTTCCCCCATCTGTCTAGAGCCCTAGAATCCCCATCAGAGGGGACAGGGTTTTTTGCAGTGGAAGCCTTAACCCCCTTGGGACGCTGAGATATAGTTTCTGGGTCAGCAGTGGGGTTTTTATATAGGAATTTATGAGAATCCGGAACCCTGTAGTATCTGTCTGGCTTAGCAGGTGCAGGGGGTAAAGAGTCAGGTGACAGTCCGGACTCTGAAAATACATCATTCTACAATGTCTAGAACAGGTGGAATGGCTAGGGGTCTGTGCTGAGGAAGGAGCAAGAAGTCTCGGAGCCTTTTCTTGGACTCGGAATATTCTTGACTCTCCCAGTGGAAATGCTCCCTCATAGTATGCAATGTTTCCCCAAAAGAATAGTCCTTAGGAGAAGAGGCTGAAGGAATGGATTCTTGAGCATCAGAATCCTCATAGGGAAGCAAGAAGTAATCCTGTTCTGAAGAGGAATCAGAGGAAATAGATACCTGATCAGAAGAATCATACTCTGTCTCTTGCCTAGGCCTCTTATCAGGAGGGGGATGGGAGCCCCTGATCAAAGTAATTAGGTATTCGGCCATTTTAAGCATCTGTTTTTTAGGCATGGAAGTCTGAATAAGAGAATGCTGTACTTGTTTCTTTGTCTTTAGAGCTGCTTTAGTCTTTGTCTTTGAAGTTGAGGATGGCTTAATATATAGTTGTGTAGGTCTGAAGACACCCTCAGAAGCTGATGCCTGCCCATCTGAGGGATTGATTTCAGAGTGTCTAATACTTTGAGTTTCCAGAGGCACAGTCGGCTCCACATGGGAGTCAGTAGCGGCCTGTGGCTCTGAGGTAGCGGGCGCCAGGGGCTGCAAAAGCACCTCACTGAGAACTGGCGAACGGCCTAGAAGAGGCTTCGTCATCGGTTTTGGACCTTGGATGCCTATCCTTGTCCTTGCGTTTTTTGAAAACTCCAGTTGTCGGCTGTTCCACCAGCATTATATAATTAAATCATCAGCCAAAATAATGAAATGCAAAATTGAACTGACGCTTGATAGTGCGTTGGTTGAATCTAGCACAAAAACATTGTGATCAGGGCCTAGGCAAGGAATACAGTAAGAGTGAAAATCCTTATGAGGTATTTGCTTCCCACAAGAAATACAATTGTTAACTTTTTCTGACATCGGTCTGGAGCAAGAAAAAAAGTTTCCCCAATGGGGTACTTAGCTTTAATGAAGACTTCGGTTCTGAAATTCAGCTTTGAAAATCTCAGGAGTCGGCCGACCGGCACTTGCGAGCTGCTTTTGCTTCAGGCACTGCGCAGCAAGAAAGACTGAAGAAAATGGCGTTGGCTGCATCTTTTATATCCCTGGTGCACTGATGTCCTAGACTTTGGAATTCTGGCTGACTGCGGGTAGCCTGCCAGCAGGATAACCCAAGAGTAATGACTGCAACAGTGAAACACAATGAACATCATTAAAGGTTTTCAATGAAATGTCTTAAATCTGACAACAACCTTTCCTTATATGGTTGCTACAATGAATAACCCAGCTCTCGTTTGCCAAATTAGGCCACCACATACATTTTTATAGACTATCACTCAATAAAGTAGAACCTGGAAAAAAATCAGTTTTACTCTTGGCAAAGAGATCCATAATCTACTGCTGTCAAGCCATATCCAATTCCCATAGTGACCTCATTAACAATCATTATTCACAGAGTATACTAGACAAGTAGGAAACAGAAGTAGATTGACAGGTCTTTCTTCCATATTACATACTCACACCAAATGTAAGCTTACGGCCAACTTAGAGTGACCACTTAACCTAGGCATGCCTTTAGGAGGTGTGAGGAAACCCATGCAAACACAGGGAGAGCATGAAGACCTCTCACAAATGGCACACCATCCGAGAACTGAGTCAGAGTACCTCTTGCTGTGAGGCAACAATTTCTATGACTATGCCACTGTGTCACCCCTTCACAAAGTGGCATGTTTACAACATAGGTTCATAGGTACTTACTAGGCTAACAAATCCAGGGGGGCCTGTTTTAAACCTAGCTATGCTTCCCAAAATTTGTTCCTTACAATAATACGCATTAAGGGTTTCCATTCTTTTACTAAGGGAGACAAAATTCTTGCATGTAGTTGCTATCCTTTACATCTTTAAAAAACATGCTCTTACTTTGACTTTGCTGTCCACAGCATTTACTGGCTAAGAAAAGTACAGTTGTGTACACTTACCATAAATGTAGATGTTAGAGTGTATTCATTGTTGCAGTCATCACATTTGGGTTATCTGCTTGCAGTAGCCCTCAGTCAGCCTGATTAACAAAGTATTGGGTATTGTGTCAGTTGCTGTCCCTTCTTCCATGACGTCAGGTCATCAGGGGAATAAAACATGCAGCCAATGCCATTACATCAGTTTTTCTTGCCCCAGATGTCAGGTGCCCCCCCAATGGGAAGCAATTAAATCTGTAAATATACAAGGTTATACCTCTACCAAAAAAGCAAATACACTAAAAAGCTTTTGAACATAGTAAAGGAGGGTAGAGGTATAGCCAAAAGAAGTAAGGGGGCTGGAGGGAGGGTAACCAGGAGTGCAACCGTGAATACACTCAAACATCTACATTTATGGTAAGTGTACACAACTGTACTATGTTCTTCATGTTTCACTGTTGCAGTCATCACATTTGGGTAGATTCCCAAAGCAAAGGATGGGAGGAGGAATTTAGATAGCATTAGGACCAGCTATAAGGTCCTGCAAGACTTCAGTGGCAAAACCAGCTCTGTATTTAGAGAAAATTGGTAGAAGGTAATGCTTGGTGAAAGTATGTACAGAACTCCAGGTAGCAGCTTCTAGGATGTCCCTGGTAGGGACACCTCTGCGAAAGGCTGTAGAGGTAGATGCAGCCCTGGTTGAGTAGGGTCTGATCCCCTGTGGGGTAGGTTTTCCATGGTGCTTGTAGCAGAAATGAACGCAATGGCCTATCCATTTGGAAATGGTTTGCTTTGAAATAACATTTCCCTCTGCCCCTGCAGCAAATGCAACCAGCAGTTGTTCAAATTTTCTTTGAGGTTTAGTACTGTCCAAGTAGAATCCAAGTTGTCTGTGCACATCTAAGGAGTGCATTATCCACTCACCTTTGTTCTGTGGATTAGGAAAGAAGGTTGGCAAATGAATGAACTGATTTAAGGGCCACACTGGACACCACCTTGGGCATGAAGGAGGGATTGGTCCTGAGGGACACCCTTTCCGCATGAAAGATGATGAAAGACTCCACTGTCATAAGGGCCTGTAATTCAGATACCCTTCTTGCTGAAGTGATTGCTAAAAGTAAAGCTGTTTTCTAAGAAAGGAATTTTAAGTCTGCAGTAGCAGCCGGCTCAAAAGGAGGAAGAGTGAGTTTATCCAATACAAAGTTAAGGTTCCAGGTTGGAGTTGGAGCTCTCCTGGGTGGTCATAAATTTTTGGCCCCTCTGAGGAACTGCTTTAGCAGTGGATGAGAGAAAAGGGGAGGTTCTGTGTTATAATGAGCTGAAATGGCTGAGGCGTGAATTTTGATGGAGGATAAAGACAGGCCCTTGTGAAGCATCTCAGTTAAGTATTGTAAAATCTGAGGTAAATTGTGCACTGCTGTGTTCAACCCTTGAGACTGGTTCCAAGCACAGAATCTTTTCCATTTTTCAGCAAAAGATTTTCTAGTACTAGGCCTCCTTGCCTTTAAAATGATATCCATCACTGATTTACTGAGGGGTGGTAAAGGAGAGATTAGGTAATTAGCTAGGCTGCTAGGTTCAGTGTTTGAAGCTGAGGGTGCAGAATCTGGTTCTCCTGCTGAGATAATAGGGTAGGAGTTTGAGGCAGTTGCCATGGGGCCAACAGTGACACACTGCGCAAGAGGGGGTACCAGTGTTGGCATGGCCAGTCTGGTGCAATCAAAATCGTCCTTGGCTTGTCTTTTTTGATCTTTAGTAGTACTTTGGAGAGCAGAGGCAGAGGAGGAAAGGCATAAACTGATAGGCTTTTCCAGCTGAAGGACAGAGCATCCACTTTCCAAGCTTGTTTGTGGGGAGTCCTTGTGCAAAATTTGTCCAATTGATAGTTCTGGGGGGAGGCAAACAGGTCTATATCTGGGCTCCCCCATTTGCTTGTCAACAAGTTGAAAATCCTTGGTTCCAGTTTCCACTTGTGTGTGTCCATGAGGTTTCTGCTTAGTCTGCCAGTATATTTAGTTTTCCTGGCAGGAATTGAGCTTGTAGATGCACTTGGTAGCTCAGGGCTGTGTTCCACAATGCCATGGCTAGTTTGCAGATGGGGGTAAGAATGTGTACCTCCCTGCTTGTTTATGTACCACATAACAGCGGTGTTGTCCAACTTTACCATTATTTGTCCTGGAAGAATGTGGTCCTTGAAGGCTGTCAGAGCATTCTGTACAGCTAACATTTATTTTTGATTGATATGCAGGTGCAATTGATTTGGGTTCCATTTTCCCTGAATGTACTTCCCTGCCAGGTGAGCCCCCCATGCATAGTCTGATGAGTCTGTTGTTAGGGTTTGGGTGGCAGGGGGTAGTGTGAATGGTAGTCCCTTGTTTTGGTGGCAAGTCTCTGCCCACCAAAGAAACTCTGGGCATAGGCAAGGTATGATAGGAATCATTGCTTCTAGATCCTGAGAATGTTGACACCATAGGCTTTTTAGATACCATTGTAGTTTCCTCATATGCAGTCTTGCATATGGAATTAGAAGAATGCAGGAGGCCATGAACCTCAAGACTTGTAGTATTTGCCTTGCAGATAGCAGGGTTTTTGTGGCCACTTGTTTGAAGTAGGTTGTCCAATCAATTTGTTTCTTTGGCATGAGGAAAGCCATCTGGGAAGTTGTATTCAAGCTTGCTCCCAGGAATATAATTTGTTGACAGGGTACCAGGTGTGATTTCTTTTCATTTATGGTGTACCCCAGACAAGTTAGCGCCCTTTGTACAAAGGCCAGATGATTCAAAAGTATGTCTTGGCTTTCTGCCTGAATTAGACAATCGTCCAGGTATGGGTATATTTGAATATTTCTTTGCCTGCAAAATGCGGTGACTGGAGCTAGGCACTTTGTGAATACCCTGGGCACAGTAGATAAGCCAAAGGGCAGTGCAGATAACTGATAGTGCGTGTAGCCTGCTTTGAAGTGTAGGTATCTTCTGCAAGATTCCCTGATTGGGATGTGCAGGTATGCTTCCTTTAAATCTAGTGTTGCCAACCAGGCATCTTTGCCTAGCATGGAGCAACTGGTGAAGAGTCAGCATCTTGAAATTTGGAATCACCAAAAAGGTGTTTAGAGTAGACAGGTCTAGGATAGGATGCTATGAATTGTCTTTTCTGGGTACCAGGAAAAGTCTCGAGTAGAAACCTTGTCCCTTTTCCTCTTCTGGTACCAACTGAATAGCCCCCGTACTTAAGAGAGAAAGTACTTGCTTTTGGGCCTCTGCCCCCTGATTTGGGGGTAGATCTGGCCACCCGCTGGGTGTTGGTAACATGTGGAAGTGAAATATGTATCCCTGGAACACTATATTTAAAACCCATTTGTCCTGGGTAATGAGTTCCCAGTTCTTTGCATGAAGAGCAACCTTTCCCCCCAAAGGGGCAGTCAGTTGAGAAGTGCTTGGAAGTTTTGAAAATAAGTCATTAAGACAGTTTACCATAGAGGGGATTTTTATTACTCCCAGATTTGGAAGTGGAGACCCCCACTGCTTAGTCCTGTGCGTACCCTGGGACTGAAGACAGGGAGCTTTGCTGGATCTGGGTTTGAACTGAGAAGGTCTGGAAGAGGCAGGAAAAGACCAGTTTTTGGAAGGCCAATGCCTATTAAACCTTGGAGGTTGTACTTGTAAAAAATCTTTAACAGTTTGCATATATTTAGCTTTTTCCTCTTTTTAAGAACTTATTCTGTCTTGTTGCCAAACATGCGGTTCTGGTTTAAGGGAGCATCCAGTAATTTCGCTTTAACATGATCTGGCAAGGATTGTTCCTTAAGCCAAGCATGCCTTCTAAGTACAGACCCAGTTACAGCAGCCCTGCAAGATGCCTTTAGTGAATCAAAACCACATTGCAAAGTATGTTTTCCAACTTGTTCAGATGAATGCAGTAAATCCTGTAAATCCTTATTTTCAGCACAATCAGGAATCAACATAAGTTTCTGTTTAAGCAATCCAATAATATGCTGCTGATACTTCAACACATGAAACTGGCAGTTTAAGGCCCTAATGGCCAAAGCTGCAGAAGTGTATACCTTCTTACCTCATCTCTCCAGCACCCTGGAGTGTCTATCAGAGGGGGTAGGATTTTTGGCAGTAGTAGCTTTAATGCCCTTGGGTTCCTGTGAAATGTTCTCAGGATCCTCAGTAGGATTTTTAAAAAGGAACTTGTGAGAGTCAGGGACCCTGTAATACCTATCAGGGTTTCTGGGAGCAGGAGGTAAAGAGTCCGGGGCCAAGCTAGATTCTGAAAAGGCATCATCAACAATGTCTAGTACAGGAGGTATGGCTAAAGGTCTGTGCTGGGGCAGGAGTAAGAAATCCCTAAGCCTCTTTTTAGAATCAAATGCTCCCCGAGAGTATGCAAGGTTTCACCAAAAGAGAAATCCTCTTGGGGGAAGCAGAGGAAATAGAGTCCTCAGCATCAGAATCCTCATAGGTACATAAGGGTAAATCCTGATCAGAGGAAACAAAATTCAGAATACTGGCAAGAAGTATCACAAGCAAACTCAGTCCTAGATCTCTTAGAGTGGGGAAAGCTGGCTTCCTCTGATTAAAATAATAAGGTCTTCAGCCATTCTTAACATTTGTTTTTAGGCATAGAGGCCTGAACAGCGGTCTGGGCGTCAGTTTTCTTGGCATGGTTCGAGTTTTAGGCCTTGAAGAAGAAGATGGCATTGGTTTAATACGCAGGTCAGTAGGCCTGAATACACTCTCAGAAGCCGGTGCCTGCACAGTGGTTCCAGACCCATCCAAGGTATAGACATCCACAGGTTCCACAGTTGAAGCATCTCGTGGCATACCGGACTCCGATTGGGTCTTACTAGAGGCCTGTGAATCTGAAGTAGCGGGTATCAGAGGCTGTGAAAGCACCTCACTGAGTACTGGTGAACTGGCGACTGACTTAGAAGCATCATCTGCAGCTTTGGACCTAGGCGGCCTGTCTTTATCTTTGCATTTTTTTGGAATGTCGGTAGTTGGATGGCTTAGCGAAGACATATCAGGATAATTGAACAGAGCACCAAAATATTTAGAAATGAAAATATACCAATGATGGATAGTTTATGGTTTAAATAAGGCACAAAACCGACAGCAAGTTGCGTCGTGGTCAGGGCCTAGGAAAGGAATATAGTACGAATGAAAATCTTTGAGGTATTTGCTTTCCACAAGTAATGAGCAAGAAAAAGTTTCTCCAATGGGGTACTTAGCTTTTAGTTGAAGACTTCGGTTCTGAAACAAAAATTTCAGGAGTCGGATGACCAGCACTTGCTAACTGCTTCTGCTTTGGGCACTGCACAGCAAGAAGGACTGATATAGTGGTGTTGGCTGCATGTTTTATACCCCTGATGACCGGACGTCATGGAAGAAGGGACAGCAACCGACGCAGGACCCAAGACTTTGTTAATCAGGCCGACTGAGGGCTACGTTAAGCAGATAACCCAAATGTGATGACTGCAACAGTGAAACACGAAGAACATCATTAGAAATGATAACAGTAGACATGATTATGGAGTCTTTACATCAGTAAGAAACTTAACACACACATGTTTTTAACAGGTTTGACAGCAAAATACAAAATCTGGGAGAACAGCACAAAGCTCATGGTTAACATGCATTTAGGTTCTCAAAGACCTCTCTACTGCAGGTCCTGCTCAACAAAAAGTACAGTTTTGTACCTACCATAAATGTAGATGTCCGATAGGTATGCATCTGCAATCCTTACATATGGGTTGTCCTGCCTCAGGCAGCCCTTCGGTCGGCCGGATTCCAAAGTCTGGGTCCGGCGTCGGCTGATGTCGCCCTTTTCCCCGACGTCAGAGCGCCTGGGGTATAAAAGCGTCAGCCGACGCCATCTTCCTCAGTTTTTCTTGCCCCAGATGCCAGGTGCCCTCTAATGAAGGCTAAATTTGGAGAGATGCAAAAAATTCCAAACATGCACAGTAATATAAAACAAATACACCATAATAGATAACCCCAGCTAGCTAGAAAGAGGGATAAATACTCAAGGAATACCACAGAGGGGTAGGAGGGAGGGAAATCCTGACTGCAGATGCATACCTATCGGACATCTACATTTATGGTAGGTACAAAACTGTACTATGTCCTTCAAGGATGCATCTGCAGTCCTTACATATGGGTAGAATACCACAGCCAAGCTGGGGGTGGTAGGACCTAAGAAAAGGATGGTGTAGCTAAAAATGCCCTGCAGGACTGCAGTAGCAAACCCTGCTCTGGATCTGGAATATAAAGGTAAGTTGTAATGCTTGGAAAATGTATGCACGGAGCTCCATGTAGCAGCATCTAAGATGTCCTTTGTAGCCACCCCTCTTAAGAAGGCTGTGGAGGTGGCTGTGGCTCTGGTGGAATGAGGTCTAATGTTGGCTGGCACAGTTTTGCCATGAAAAGAGTAACAGAATCGAATGCAATTCCCTATCCATTTTGAAATTGTCTGTTTGGAAATTGCTTTTCCTTGTACACCAGCAGCATATGCTACAAAAAGCTGGTCAGTTTTCCTGTAAGTCTTAGTTCTGTCCGAGTAGTAGCGCAACTGTCTGTGAATGTCCAGGGTATGAAGAAGTTTCTCTCCTTTATTTTGTGGATTTGGAAAGAAGGTAGGCAGGTGAATAGCTTGGTTCAGTGAGACCCTGGATACCACCTTTGGCATGAATGAAGGATTGGTTCTCAATGAGAATCTGTCCTGATGAAAAGTAAGAAATGGTTGTACTGCCATGAGGGCCTGTAACTCAGATACTCTTCTTGCTGAGGTTATGGCCAGAAGGAAGGCAGTCTTCCAAGACAGGAACTGTAGTTCTGCAGATGCTGCTGGTTCAAAGGGAGGTAGAGTTAATTTTTCCAACATGAAGTTAAGGTCCCATGTAGGCACTGGTGGTTTCCTTGGAGAGTTGATGTTTTTTATCCCTCTTAGAAACTGCTTTAGCAGCGGATGAGAAAATACAGGTGGATCAGTGTTGTACTCTGCTGAAATTGCTGAAACATGAATTTTTATGGAAGAGTAAGAAAGGCCATTATGGAGCATTTCTGCCAAGTATTCCAGGATATGTGGAATGCTCATTACTGTCGGATCTTGGCCCTTTGTGGAGTTCCAAGTGCGAAATCTTTTCCATTTTGCTGAATATGCCTTTCTTGTGGAAGGCCGCCGAGCTTCCTTGATGATATCCTTTACCCTTTTGGATAGTTTATCCAGGCAAGGAGTCAAGGTATTTTCCAGGCTGTCAGCTGCAAGGTTTTTAGGCTGGAGTGCAGAGTTTTGTAATTGTGCTGTGTCAGAAGAAGTGGTCATTGTGGTAGAGGCCACGGTTTCGTGCGTGACAAGCTCCTTAACAGTGGGTACCAGTGTTGTCTTGGCCAGTCCGGAGCTATCAGAATCACTTTTGGTTGTTCTGTCCTGATCTTCAGTAAGACCTTGGTCATTAATGGAAGAGGTGGGAATGCATATACTGTTAGAGCATTCCAGCTGAAAGAGAGCATCCACTTTCCATGCTTGTGGGTGGTATGTCCTTGTGCAGAATTTCTTCAGTTGATGGTTGTGGTGGGAGGCAAAAAGATTTATGTCCGGCCTTCCCCATGATTGTGTTATTTGAAGAAAGGTGTCTGGGTGCAGCATTCATTCGTGTGGATCCATGATGTTTCTGCTTAGGCTGTCCGCCAGTACATTGTCTTTTCCTGGTACAAACTGGGATTGCAGCTCTATATTGAGTTTTAGGGTAAGTTCCCAAAGATTCATTGCCAGCCTGCAAAGAGGGTAAGAATGTGTACCTCCTTGCTTGTTTATGTACCACATAACTGTGGTATTGTCTGTCTTTATTAGCAGGTGGCCTTGATGTAGGAAGTGCTTGAAGGCCTCAATTGAATGTATCACTGCCAACATTTCCTTTTGGTTTATGTGCAGGCGAAATTCTGTTTGTGTCCATTGTCCTTGAATGCATCTGCCCTCCATGTGCGCCCCCCATCCATGGTCTGAGGCGTCCGTTGTAATGGTTTGGCTGATATTTGGTTTGTTGAAAGGCAGACCCATGTTTGACTGGCTTGCTTGAGCCCACCACAGAAATTCCTTTCGAAGGCATGGAATAAGGGGGATCAAAGCTTCTAGGCTATGACTGTGTTGAGACCATAGACTCCTTAGGTACCATTGTAGTTTCCTCATATGCAGCCTTGCTTGTGGAATCAGAAGAATGCAGGATGCCATGAAACCCAGGGCCTGCAGGATTTTCCTTGCAGTCAGTTGGGTTTGTTTTGTCAGGTTTCTGAAATAATCCAGTAGTTGTTCTTGTTTTTCTTCTGTGAGAAAAGCCATTTGGGTGGTTGTATCTAGTTTTGCACCCAGAAAAATTATTCTTTGGGATGGAACAAGTCTTGATTTCTGAATGTTGACTGTGTATCCCAAAGCCTGAAGTAGGCGGATGGCATAATTCAAGTGTTTTACCAATGTTTGTTGGCTGTCCGCTTGTATAAGGCAGTCGTCCAGTTATGGGTATATTTGAATCCCCTGAAGTCTGCAATGTGCAATTACTGATGCCAGGCATTTCGTGAATACTCTGGGTGCAGTAGATAAGCCAAAGGGCAATGCTGAGAATTGATGATGCTCTGAACCTGCAAGAAATCTGAGGTGTCTTCTGCAACTTTGTCTGATAGGGACATGCAGGTATGTCTCCTTGAGGTCTAGAGTTACCAGCCAGGACCCCCTTGCCAAGCATGGGAAGGAGTTGCTGTAAGGTCAGCATTTTGAATTTTGGCACAATGAGGTAAGTATTTAGTGCGGACAAGTCCAGAATAGGCCTCCATTGCTTTTCTTTTCTTGGGACAAGAAATAGTCTGGAATAAAATCCTTGGCCTTGTTCTATGAGAGGAACCTTTTCTATTGCTTTCATTTGCAGTAGGTTGGAAATTTGCTTGAAAGCCTCTGTCCTTTGATTCAGTGGCAGATTTGGCATACCTTGTCTTTTTGGTAATGTATGAAAATGGAATCTGTATCCTTTGTCTATTATTTGCAGTATCCATTTGTCCCTTGTAATAATGTGCCAATTTTCTGAGAATAAAGATAGCTTTCCGCCCAAAGGTGCTTCCAATTGAGCCCTGGTTGGTGGGGTCAGAGTCAAGTCATTGAGTTTTTCCTTGTGCAGCAGGTGTAGGTCCTGCACTACCTCTTTGGTTAGGAGGCTGCCATTGACGTCCTCTGTAGGAGCCTCTAGCTTGCCCTCTACCTCTGGCATGCCTATTTTTGCCTCTTTGAAATCTATCTGTGTCTGGAAAGGACCAATTCTTAGAAGGCCAATTTCTGCTGAATCTTGGGGGTTGAACCTGGAGAAAATCTTTGACTGTCTGTACTGACTTAGCCTTTTCCTCAAATTTCTTTAAGACCTCTTGAGCCGTGGAACCAAATAACTTTTGTTTTTCCAGGGGTGCATCCAGAAGCTTTGCTTTAACATGATCTGGCAGTGTTTGTTCCTTCAGCCAAGCATGTCTATGTATGACTGCACCTGTCATTGCTGACCTACATGAAGCTTCCAATGCATTATAACCACACTGTAAAAAATGGTTGCTAACCTGCTGGGAGTTATGAACCAGATCCTGAAGTGCCTTGCGATCTAGGGGTTCAGGTGAGGTTAGTTTTTTATGCAATTCATCTAACAGATATTCTTGATACTGTATCATATGGAACTGACAATTCAATGCTCTCATAGAAAGAGTGGAAGAAGTGTACACTTTTTTACCCCATCTCTCTAAGGCCCTGGATTCCCTTTCAGAAGGTAGTGGGTTCTTAGTAGTGGAGGTTGCAACCCCTTTAGGCCCCTGGGAAATAGTTTCTGGGTCAGCTGAGTAGCCCTTGTAAAGGAATAGATGTGTGTCCGGGACCCTGTAGTACCTGTCGGGTTTGACAGGAGCCGGAGGGAGTCTGGGGAAATACTAGACTCGGAGTACACATCCTCTATGACATTTAAAACAGGAGGAATAGCCAAAGGTCTATGCTGAGGCAAATGCAAAAAAGTCCTTAACCTCTTCCTGGAATCAGAGAATTCCTGGCCTTGCCATTTAAAATGCTCTCTCATGGAGTGAAGGGTCTCCCCAAAGGACAACTCTTCAGGGGGGGAGGCCGAGGGAATAGATTCCTCTGCATCAGAATCCTCATAGGCTGGAAAGGCCTCCGCCTGGTAATCTGAAAGGGCAGAGTCATCTGAGGCCTCATCAGAGGACTGAGGATCTGTCTGCTCAACCCTGAGCCTTTTGCCTGGAGGAGGTTGAGAGCCCCTGTCTGGGTGTGGCTGAGAGCCCCTGATTAAGGAGATAAGGTCCTCAGCTAAGCTTAAAATTTGTGAACCTGTACAAGATCCCTGAGGAATAGCCTTGGGAGGGAGAGATTTTGGCTGTTTAGCAGCTTTAGCACGAGTAAAAGCCTTAATGGACATGGATACAGGAGGCCTGGCTGCCCCACGTGCTGGGGTAGTTTTATCCACAGAAATGGTGTCGGGTATCTCCGGAGCACCGGTTTCAGAAGGTAATTCTAAGACCGACCCAGTGGAAGCCTCCGGTACCGAAGGTACCGGCTGTGCGGTGTTGTCGGTTGGAATCGGTAGAGATTCGGTTTCAGCAGAGACCGAGACACTAGCGGTAGGCCTGGACGTGGAGTCGGCCGGAACCGTGGACCGCGTGTGTCGGTCCTTCTCCTTACGTTTTTTGGGTAAATGAGCTGTCGGAAGCTCCGACGGCATTTTATAACAGTAAATTTGACCAAAATATTCCTCTGCAAACTCTGCCCGAAGCCTAAGAGTGCGTCTATTGAAGGAAGCACAGGCTGTACAGGCCGAGACGTTGTGGTCTGGGCCTAGGCAAGGTAAGCAGTAAGAGTGGAAATCCTTATGAGGTATTTGTTTCCCACATTTTAAACAATTATTAACTTTAACCGTTTGATCTGACATCGGCTGAGGCAAGAAAGAGTCCCCAACGGGGTACTTAGCTTTTTTGAAGACTTCGGTAGCTGAAATCACAGGAGCTGGCCGACCGGCACTTGCGAACTGCTTCTGCTTCGGGCACCGCGCGGCAAGAAAGACTGAGGAAGATGGTGTCGGTTGACGCTTTTATACCCCAGGAGCTCTGACGTCGGGGAAAAGGGCGACATCAGCCGACGCCGGACCCAGACTTTGGAATCCAGCCGACCGAAGGGCTACCTGAGGCAGGACAACCCATATGTAAGGACTTCAGATGCATCCTTGAAGGACATCTTGATTACAAAGACACAGGTATAATTACATTCACTAGTACCCAAAAGGAAAGCAATACAGAAAACTCAAGCCAAGACATGGCAGTGACAATTAAATTCCATCAGTTTAACAAAGGCAGACACCACTGTTATCCCACATCTCAACCAGGTAAGAAAAGTAATAGGACTCACTGGACTTAACTTGTGAAACTCACAAGAACTGTGTGTAGTGTATGTTTACCTATTTCAGAAACTTTGCAAGAAAACAACCATGTGGACACTAAGGGCAAAAGTCGTAAGATCATACACAACCATCAGATATGAAATGCAGTGCCTGAAGAAGAGAAAGTGCACATTTATTAACAACAACAAGAAAAGCAACAATAGCAGTAACACAATATAGATAAAAAGTCCCTTAATGGGAATAATTATATCATGAAGACACAACACAGTACAAATAGGGAGCTGAATGAAATCCTGTTCCTTTCATCCCAGTAAACACAGCAAAGAGTAGTTCAATGCGTGCAGACTAAGCAAAGAACATTACTGCTAAGTACTTCGCCAGCATTCAGAGCTAGTATTTTAATTGTAAGTGAAATATCAAACCTAAGCAGTAAACAAGGAAGGATGGTGTTTATGTTGGGATCTGGTGATTACTGGGCAACAACAATAGAAAATAACACGCATTATTTGTGGTTGAGAACCTCTTCATTTGTACACTAATGAAGACACATTTCAAGTGTAAGCCTACATTCTAAGCATCTTAGAAAAGTAAGTTAAATAGTTATTTAAAAATAATGCAACCGTCAGTGGTATTTTATATATTTCACTTCTTATTTCCATGTATGCTCTAAAAATCTGTAAATTTGCATCTTGCTATTTGTATGTTTTATTGTACAGTTATTTTACATTTATCTGAAATGGGAGTCAACATATGAAACTTATAAGATGTAAAGGGAGCTAAACTCCTGCTTTTCTGTTTGGAACACAATGGGAGTAAAACATCCACAATTGCATAATTAACTATTAAATAATCATTATAACAATGGCTTTAGTAACACACTTTACTTTAGAGATGTTGCATGTTAGATACTGTAAAATTTAGAAAGTTTAACCATAAGGATTTCCAAGTTAGGTATTATATGATTCTGGCATTCTAAACAGTGAGCTCTCGGATTCAGCGTTAAAAATGTTTATGTACAATTGTCCACTAGTAACTGTCCCATCTTTTCAACTCCTTGGTATCAGTACTATTATACAATGAGAGCTCATTTGTACTCAAAAACGAGCACTCTAATTGGACAGCCCAATAAGCGTGTCTGTTGTAAATCGAGCACATACAAATATGATGAAGTCCAGCCACTGAAGTACCGTTGAGCAGCCAGACTTTCTATTGGAATATGCTGAGGAACAGTATGAAACAGAAGAAAAATCAGGTTCGTTCTCAGAAACTTACCTGATTTTCCTTGTATTTGAGCTGTCCCTTGTAAAATATCGCCAGAAAAAAAAAAGGCAACAGAGATTTTCTTTTCTCCTTTGCTTCCCCTGCACTGCGCTGACTTACTGTGCAAACATGGGGGCACAAAAGGCCCTTACACATGTTCTGTACATCAGTAAGTACCCTCACACATGTTCTGTACATCAGTAAAGAAGGAAAAATGTGGATGAACACTTGAGCACCCTTAAACAAAAACATTACTTAAGAAAGGTAAGCAATTTCTTTCTTAAGTGTTATTGTATGACAGCAATAATCCACTCCTGAGTATGGGTATATCAGGATTTACCCATGTTTGGCTTTGTTTAATTATGCCAGCCATGTATAAATCCTGATATATCCATGGCACAAGAAATGCAATCAGCAGTCTATGGAGCATTCCCCAGTGTGGCCATAATTATAAAGGTATCAAATAAACATCTCATTCTGTGACAGAAACAAGAGATCCAGGGACACAATGAGCAAAACAGATTCAGAAACACAGGTAGCCTATGTTCAGGTTTAGTTAGGCTAAGAGGGGCTTATAACATGTTAGTCAACTTGCTTTTCAAGGCAGAGTTAAAGTGGGAGGTTAAAGTATGTGGTACATACAGTGGATATAAAAAGTGTACACATCCCTGTTAAAATGCCAGGTTTTTGTGATATAAAAAAATGAGACCACAATAAATCATTGCAAAACTTCTCCCACCTTTAATGTGACCTATAACCTGTACAATTCAATTGAAAAACAAGCAAATCTGTTAAGGAAAAAAATATAAAAAAAAAAATGTACAATACACTGATGGATAAGTGTGCACATACTGAAACTAATACTTTGTTGTGTGTGCACACCCTTAAACTAATACTTTGTTGAAGCACCTTCTGATTTAATTACAGCATCCAGTATTCTTGTGTAGGAGTATATCAGCATGACACATCTTAACTTGGCAAGATTTTCCCACTCTTCCTTGCAAAAGCACTCCAAATCTGTCAGATTGTGAGGGCATCTCTTGTGCACACCCCTCTTTGGGTCACCCCACAGCTTTTCTATTGAATTCAGGTCTGGGCTCTGGCTGGACCATTCCAAAACTTTAATTTTCTTCTGGTGAAGACATTCTTTTTTTGATTTGGATGTATGCTTGGGGTCATTGTGATGCTGAAAGGTGAAATTCCTCTTCATCTTCAGCTTTCTAGTAGACACCTGAAAGTTTTGGGCCAAAAGTGACTGGTATTTGGAACTGTTCATAATTCCCTCCACCTTGAAAAAAGCTCCCGTTCCAGCTGAAGAAAAGCAAGCCCAAAACATGATACTGCCACCACCATGCTTCACCGTGAAGCTGGTGTTCTTTTGGGGATATGAAGTGTTGTTTTTGTGCCAAACATACCTTTTGGAATTATGGCCAAAAAGTTCAACCTTGGTCTCCTCAGACCACAACACATTTTCCCACATGCTTTTGGGAGACAATGTATTGTTTTGCAAATTTTAGCCAGGCCTGGATGTTTTTTTTGTGTAAGAAAAGGCTTTCATCTTGCAACCCTACCCCATAGTCCAGACATATGGAGAACACTGGAGATTGTTGTGGCACGTAGTACACAACCAGTAGTTGTCAGAAATTCCTGCAGCTACTTCAGTGTTGCTGTAGGTCTCTTGGCAGCCTCACTGACCAGTTTTCATCTAGTCTTTTCACGAATTTTGGAGGGACGTCCAGTTCTTTGCAACGTCACTGTTGCAACATACTTTCTCCACTTTTTGATGACTGTCTTCACTGTGTTCCATAGTATATCCAATGCTGGGGAAAATTTTTTGTACCCTTCTCCTGATTGATACCTTTCCACAATGCGATCCCTTTGATGCTTTGTAAGCTCTCTGCGAACCAAGGCTTTTGCTGTAGCAGGCAACTGAGTAAATGTCTGGAAAATCCTACTAGGAGAGTTGAACTTTATTTGGGGTTAATCAGAGTCTCTTTAATTGATGGCAGGTGTGTACCCAAGAAGACTGAATGCTGTAATTAAATTAAAAGGTGTTGCAACAAAGTATTAGTTTAAGGGTGTGCACACACAACAAAGTATTAGTTTAAGGGTATGCACACTTATGCAACCAGCATATTGTACTTTTTTATTTTTTATATTTTTCTCCCTAACAGATTTGTTTGTTTTTCAATTGAATTGTACAGGTTATAGGTCACATTAAAGGTGGGAAAAGTTTTGAAATGATTTATTGTGGTCTTATTTTTTATACCACAAAATCATGGCATTTTAACAGGGATGTGTACACTTTTTATATCCACAATATATACAACACAGAGGAGCAACCATTATGGGCTGCCCCTTCTCTAGGTCTTTGTCTTTGGAGGTAGCAAAAAGAATGCAAAAATTGACAAGGAAATCCTGTAGCACATGAACGCAAGGAAGTACCACTTATTGGGAGTGGAAGATGTGACCCCAAAGAGTCAGACAAGTAGGTAGTGAATTGCGTAAGTTGTAGGAAAACATGGCAAGAAGGCAAAAAAAAATGTACAGTATATAATATTTTACTGTGATAACTCTGCAGTATGGATATATAGTATGTTTTATCAACTTAATTTTCAATCAAACTCAATTATCCAAGTCTAACTGAGAATGGCTGAAAAGTGTACAGTTTCTAATTGCTCCCGGTTCCCCTTTGTTAATGTAACCAACTCTAAGGCTGAGCAGCCTTGAGGTATATTGTAATTATTGTACTGTCCACTCATTGAATCATGTCAATTAATACTGTTTTAACTATTACTGCCACAATGAAACAAAAATAAATATTTCAGTGTTCTGCTTAGATTAGATCAGATAGAAACTGTTTTACTTTGCACGACGACTGAAAAAACACTGAGGCAATCATAAGTACCCAAACTATAGTACATATGAACAGGTTATTATTGAAAAATGAAGTCATAGGTGAAATGCTATGGTACTGTTGTATCGCAGAAATCCTAATTTTAAACAAGGAAAAAAATTTCAAACTATGTTGCACTAATATGCAAGAATGTAAGTACCCCAAAACAATTTGTCTATTCAGTTAGATTGTGAAGCAAGACTGTGGAGCAACTGATCTCCTGGGGTCAGATGCTATGCATACCACAAAAGGCAGACATACATACATAAACAAAATGAATTAACAAATTCTGATGTAATAATTTAAAGAAAATACAGAGACCTGGTCTTCATGGAATATACACCCATATTAAACATCAGGTAGAGATCTACAAATAATCATTTCCTATAGTTTTACTAAACATCCATACAGTTTCATAGCAAACATAAGTAGATCTGTTTGAAATGCACCACATTTCACAGGATGAAGCAAGTTCATAACACCACAGTACAAGCGTCTTCCAAAGTAAAGACAAAGCCCCTGGCTGGAGGAAGGTGGCTCTGTACAGCGGTTCTAGGTACAGCATTAACGTCAATACAGATCATGAAACAGAGATAATTGTGAGGAATAACAAGCAGGGCCATGAACATCTTCTTCTTAATGATTAACATCAATCTCCTTCCCACCCTTACAGCAAATTTACAAATACTAGCTCATCTGTCTTCAATGCCTACCTACTTTAAAGGTTTCTCATATGCCAGTATCTCAAGCACACTAAAGCCTGTGTTATTTTTGCTGTACCAACGGTAGTGAGAATCTAGCCTTAAATATGAACCAGCCGTCTGTAAGAAATGTTTCACACTGCTCCTTACTTGACATTAATTGCTCCTGACTCGCATATTGGCAAAATAAATACATTAGCATGCATACTAGAGGATGGCATCCTTCAGAAACTATTTATGCCTTTAAGATCTCCAAGGACTTCTACCAAACCTGCATTCTTGTGCATTTCCCTTTGCTTAGTACCTCTATATCAAGACTCTCGGCCACCTTTATTACCCTTCTATAAAAAGTTTCTGCCATGTCTTTCTCCACATATGTGGCTCCATGAATTTAGCTTGAACTGAATTGTTACAAACTACATATGAAATAGCTTCATTAGGTTCCTTCTGCTAAAGATAATGTTGCTCTCTGACACATGTTAAGTCAGCAAGTCCGTAAAACTGCCGAAAATCATTTTCTTTTTTTACTTAGTGATTATCCTTACATTAATCTGTTTTATTTGATTTTTGTTGACAAAGTTGATTATAGCCCATTTTCAGGGAGAACCATCATATCAAGTAATCTTCTAAATTACTGCAAACTTTAATCTAAGATTTGAAGCCTTTGATAGTAAAACTCAGCTGCTGTACTCTAAAATATGTCATCAGTTCAGACATGCCATTTCACATGATTCTACACGGTTTCTCAATGATAAATCTAGGCAGAAATCATGCTTACCTTGGAATGTAAACATGAATCGTGGCTTTCAAGTGCATATTTGTACAGAAGACAACCATCCCTCTATTTCCTCAACATAGATTATTTTGCTGCAACACCAACAAACTAACTCATACGCTCTTATACCAATGCTGGATGCATTAATTGACAGAACAGGATAAAGGACTTCAAAAGCCAAGTTCAGAACTCAAACTATCACATAAACCCAAGAGACTTTTTGTGCTGTTAATTCTCCTACTCTTCATCAAACTTCTTACTGTCAATCCACTGGTGCTGTCACTAGCTGCTGTACTGGGTACCGATACACGTTCTAAGGCAGACATTGGTACAGTATTATTATTAGGCATATAATGTTATTTCTCTCACTCTCTTGTTAACTGAGACAATTATACTGATTTAAGAGTTACTTTTGAGTACAACCTGAAGTCGCAAAATGACCTTGAAATAAACTATTTTTAAGAAAGAAAAAAAAATGCTGTCATTTAAAGTAAGTGTATTACTAAACACTTAACTCTGAATGTTTCACATTTCTTTTAGTTATCACTGCATGGCTTACAAATCTTTGGTAACAAGTTAGTTTTTTTCATCAGAAGACAGAGATCATTTTCTGATGTTCTGTGGCTGACTAGTAAGGGCTGCAGTGACTGCCATGGTTGTCATCCTCTTCATGCCCTCCACTCCTAATTTCTAAAGAAAGATTCATCAATGCTATTATGTGCCTGACAATAAACAACTTCACTGTGAAATCTCATCTTTCCCATTGGGACCTCAGACTCACAGGTAACTACTCAACTGTATCCCAGCAATGACCTACACCTGTACTGTAAAGACACAACACTGGAAACGTGCCAGAAATCTCTGTACCAAGACTAAAGGTACGCTATTCATCCATGGCAGTTTCCCTGACAACTGAGCAACCATCTAAAAGTTCTTGTCAACAGTCAAATTTAACAGGAGTTTCAGTACTATGAAGCAAGACGGTGGAAAGTCACTTTTACAGACCAAGTATTTGTCCTTAAATACACATCTGGCTTCTGCATTCAACATGGCCCAAAATGAGCTATAAGAACTGATAAAATGTTCTACAAAATTATTACTTTAACATGTCTGTATTACTACACAGGCAGCAGTCAACCTTAATTGATAATGCTTTAAATATTTTAGAAATAAAAAACACAAAAAATTGGAGTAACATAAGGGTATAACCTACTACGTTTATCAGCACTAGACATGTGATGCTGTATATATGCTCATCTAACATACACTTGGAATGTACTTCATCTCCTTGAAAGGATATTTTTCCCGTGTTTTTTTGTCAGTAACACTAATAGTGATTAATATTTAAAAGTTATAGGAAAAACATCAATTCTTAATACAGATTAAGTAAATTGCACATAGGGGTGTGCATGTGCTCGTGTTAGTATGTCCTGTGAAGGGCTAGCAACCTGTCCAGCAGTAGTTTCTATGGTTAGTGTCCACTTGTCAGGACAGGCCCGACTTCCCTGTGTCACTGAATTGGATTAAGCAGGTAATCAGAAAATGAATGAAAGCCTGCTGAGACTTAATTAACACAATGGCTTTTAATGAAACAAAATGCTGAGACAAACCAAGAAATGAACATGAACTGGCAGGTTTAGTTCCCCAACAAGCACCAAACACTAAGGATGGTATATTGTATTAAAGGGAGATATTATTGTTCTTCTAAGGCAGTTGTTTATGTGGCTACATGTGATCAGCGTCCTGTGTTCTACATAGGCAAAACTGAAAGACAATTCACTAGCAGAATTTATGAACATGATTATGCCATCAGAAAGAACAACTTAAACAATGCCTTAGCTAGGCATACCCATGACAACACCAACCATAGTTACAGGTTCATGGCCATAGACCATGAAGATATTAATGATAAAAAAAAACCTTGGTGGGGGCACTGTTAGAATTAAAAGAACTCAGATGGCAGATTTTATTGCATAAATCATCCAGGTATCTTCTGTAGAAGAGGATGTGTTGCTTCCAAGGGGGTATCAGAACAAAAGCATGCTCCCCATTTATGGAATACCACATTTGCATAAAATGTAGCACATGATGCCCCCATGGCTACCCCTCTACGTTGCCTGAACAATTCCCCATTGAAAAGAATGAAATTATTTTGTAAAACAATTTCCATCAGCTCAACTAGTAAATTGGTGAGCTTGTTACTAAGACTAGTTTCTTTGTTAAGGAACTCACTAAACCATTCCAACCCTTCCATGTGAGGTATACTTGAAAAAAGTCCTTGATATCTATAGTTATCATTAGTAAAGCTGGTGAAAAACAAGAAACAGGAATGTCACGTAAAAAATGCCAAGAATCCTTACAAACATGACTGAGTAAGGGCGTGAATTCTTTTGTTAGGTGGTCAATGAATTTTCCTATAGGCTCGGTCACACCTCCTGCTCCTGCTACTATAGGCCTAAACCTTAATGGGTAAAGTCCTTTATGAGTCTTTGGAATTCCGAATATGACCGGTATCCTCGGTTTCTCCACATACAAATAATTATAAAGCCTCTCATTAATAGCTTTCTGCAATAAAAGATCTTTAAGATAATAATTAATGCGTGCAAAAGCTATATTGACTTCATTGCGTGATACCGTGTCATATTGCTCATTATCTTGAAGCATGGTGTGGATATATGCTTCATATTCTTCAGTAAACATGAGCACAACCCCCCACCCTTATCTGGTTTCATTATCCTGACATTCTCTTCCTTGAGATAGTTAATGAAATTGATTTCTTGCGTAGATAAATTACACACAGGTGGAGGCTTTTTAACATTATCTATTTTCCTGAAATCATTTTCAACTAATTCTTCAAAGAACAGAATTATTGGGTGGAGTGGAGGGTTAATTAAACTAGTACGGACCAGACCTGTTTCCATAAATGGCTGCCCTTTAAATACCTGCATCAAATTCAAACCTCTGGTGAAAAGTTTTAATTCCACCAGTGCCTGTGTCAAATTCATTGGTTTAGAGGGGACAAACTGTAAACCACGAGTAAATACATCAAATGCACAGTTTTCCAATTCCACATCTGTATAGTTGTAAATTATAAAATTATCCTTCTTTAGAATAGTGCAGTTTCCTTCAATGTCACCTACATTATTATTAGTTGCTTTAAAGTGAGTATTACAACCACATTCAATGTCCCCTATAAATTCAGAGCCATTAAAAATGCCCACTTCATTTATCGTCTGGGAGTCTGTACTCTGGTTACATGCCTTTGCCCCCAAGCCCCGGTCTTCCCGGGGTTCCGCTGAAAATCCTGATTGTTACCCCTTCTAACCTTTCCAGCTAGTCTTTCGCTTCTCCTGGGGGGTTCCTCCAATTCCTCTTGCGTGTCATCACCCATATCTATGGCATTGGTGGGTATCCTGGTGGAAGCCCCTCTAATAAAACGATTAGGGGAAGGGTAGGCCACCCCTTTTCTATAGTCTATCAAATCCCTTTCCAACTTTCTTAGCTTCCTATTTAATATCTTGTCACAAAATACATCCACATTATCAAACAAGTGATCATATTCCAGCTTAAAAGCCATAAAATCTACATCAGTAGTTAATTTGTTGTTCAAAATGTCTAAGTCATTTAACAGTACTTGCGTTTTCAGTTCATATTCACCAATCATTACATTCAGCATCTCCAGTCCTGCCTTGTCAAAAATATCGCATAATTTGTTATAATAACTGGTTCCCTGCTGAACATTATTAGGAAATTTGAAAAAGCGCAATCCCTTCGGAATGCGCTTAACCCTACTGCATTCCCTAAGGTAGTCTATTTCCAATTGAGTACTTTTCAAAGAATATAACTTGTCTTTGAATTTCTCCATGTCATGTTCAAAGTTAGAGATGTTACGAGAGTTTACAGTACCTTTAGAGAACGCAAACTGCTGGCCAGCCCATTTAGAAAAAAATTAAAATCCTTGCTTCGGTTTAATGTTCTGCTGTTATTAAAACTGTTATTTTTAGAACGTGCACCCCCATCGTGTCGCTCGTTGCACTCTTGGCGTTGAACACTGTCCAACCATTTTACCCCAGCTCCAAATACATCAAAGAAAGGCAATAGTATGTCATTACAGCCTTCCGAATCCGCCATTACTGGGACAGCTTTCTGTGTAGCACCAGCTGCGTGTTGCTGATTACACGCAATTCCTGGTGAAGCAACATTCGTTGGTTTCAGCAAAGCAGTTAGTTCTCTTAGTACAACCAATACTTGATTAAATTCTACGCGGGTCACAGGAGCATCATTCCTAGTACCTTGCAAGATCTCCGGGGTGTCCGCAGGGTTGAAACCCTCTCCTTCTGTGGCCATGGCTGGAAACAGCAAAAATCCAAAATGAAAAGTAGCAGCAAACCGAATAACAGTAATCCAAGACCAGGAAGCAGAGCAGCAGAAAATACTGAGTGTAAATCAATGTCCTTTATCACAAAAAACTTTTACCACAAGTGCTTTCACTCAGATAATTCTGAGCTTTATCAAGTGATAAGTAACAAGCTCACCAATTTACTAGTTGAGATGATGGAAATTGTTTTACAAAATAATTTCATTCTTTTCAATGGGGAATTGTTCAGGCAACGTAGAGGGGTAGCCATGGGGGCATCATGTGCTACATTTTATGCAAATGTGGTACTCCATAAACGGGAGCATGCTTTTGTTCTGATATCCCCTTGGAAGCAACACATCCTCTTCTACAGAAGATACCTGGACGATATCTGCATTCTCTGGGGAGGTTCAGAGGATGATTTAAAAGAATTTCTTAGATACATTAACACCACCACTAGTTTTTTGCAATTTATGTATTCTGTTGATCCTCATGAATTGCTTTATTTAGATTTTATTGCATGCCGATAAATGGCCAGGTATTAACGATAGGACTTCTATTACTCCTGTCCTAAAATTAAAAGCCCTTGAAAGAAATAAAATAGCACAATGAATATGATTATCATCAATGAATGCATTATTGATTCATGAATAACTTCTTTTAAAGTAGAGATTCTGAAATGGTAGGGAAAGGGTCTTTATAGCTAGTGGTTTTCAATTCTAATTGCAATAGAATGTTTTTAACATACATTTGTGTTTATAATACTGAGATAGAAGGGTTAATATTTATTTTTCTTGTCATTGCTAGTGATTTTCCTTGTGCCCAATCAGAATAAACTGTGCACTATTTAAATGTTTGCTTTATATTATACTATTGTCTGATGAAGTTTACACTGCCTAAACGAAAGCGCTTACGTGTTTTATTTTTTACTTTAACATTAAACAATGGCTTTTAATGCAAAGCATCCACTTTGCCAACAAGAATCGGAATATGTTCTGCAGAAAATAATCTTCCCCACCTCCAGCCTCATCAAAAAAGATTTTTTTTTTATTTTAAGAACTCTGCCTTTGTAACAGAGACTGCAAATAAATGCAAGATGTAATAATTCAGCATTCGAGCAAGCAACTTTTCTTGATGCATGGTAAAGAAATGGTATAGCAAAATTAATCGTATATCACCAATCAGTATTTGACAGATGGTATCCTGAAATCACTAGTTTACTTTTACAGTCTGGTTTTCAACTGAATTTTAAAATTTACAATTTGAGTTTTAAAACTTACATATTATCTTTCTATATGTTTTTCCACATTACTGTTTCCTACATTATCCTTTTTCATATGTTGCTTTCCACATATCTTTTTTTTTTTTTTTTTTTTTTTTTTTAAGTTCACATCTTCTGTTTGTTCCTTACCTTTTCTTTATTGGCACACATCTTTCTCTTTCTCCTAACTATCCATTTTTTTCCTTCCTTTTTCAGTAGTGCTTTAAGTGAAGTGTGAATATTTGACTCAGCTATTTTAGCTGTTTCACAAAGGTTTCCATTGCATGTTCGAGGACCATAAGTGCAATCCTTGAAACAGTGAGAATTTAAGTGTGATTGGGGGGGGGCTTTCCTGAGGAACAAAGATCTCAGAGTTGGTACAAATGGGGAGTGTGAGATATGCAGCTCCCATGTCAGGGAGTATTGGGGGCCTAATAACCCACAGTTAAAAAAACACTTTCACATTGTTACAGACAGTTTTGTATTGTGTTATGTTCTTGGATCACACCACTGTTTTTAGAGTTTTGGAGAATACATTGAAGAATCTCAAAGTCCTGATAGGTTAATGATCGACACACTTTTGTTAGAAATGCTGCCTGTTGTAAAGTTATCTAACACAGACAAGGATATTTCACACAAAATGGCACTTTTCTTTGTATGATGACAAACTTAATTGACTTAACACTACTTGACTTGTAAACCCAACGTACAAAAGTGTGGAGTTATTTTACTCAGTTTATTGTACTGAAAATTAATGAGGCCTAGTCAGAGATCCAGATTATCGAAATATAAATAATCAAGATCTACATTCATTAACCACCTGATGCTGAAGAACAGCCTGAAAGACCACAAACAAAGCAATAGGATATCAGAGAGGTAAATTATATACCAAGTTATTCAATTTCAGAACTGTTAAGACCATCATTATTAATGCTACAAAAATGCAAAAGGGATAAACTAGCTTGCTTTTTCATTTCAGAAATCAGCCTGATTAGAAAGGCTGCTAATCCTCTGACAGCAGTGAGGATAGCAGTGTCAAGTCAAGCATGGCACCAACAACGAAACTGAAATAGGATTAATATCAGGAAACCACAGTAAAAATACATTCTCCTGACAAAACATTCTGCAAGTTATAATACAGCAGTTACAATCCCTACATACAATGCAACTTTGGTAAAAAAAAAAAAAAAACAGAAACAAGCACATCCTCTAAACCGCACCTAACCACAAAAATGTATTGCTGTTTAGTCATTAAGCTCGGCACATTTGAAGAAAGAGTTCCTAGTGGATGCGGCTAGTCCAAGGTGATTGCTGTAATTGCCTTTAGCAATGATATGGAGAGTAATCTACTGCAAACATTATTTCCCATGTATATAACATTACAGAAGTTTGGTTTGTGGAATGTTAATTCCAGGGTCTCTCATCTGCAAAGAGAATAATTATTCCAGTGAGTATTACTGACAACCAAAAACATTAAATAAAATGCATGCCATCAAGAAAAGTGCATTATCTAAACATGCTGAGTTTGCAAAAATGCCCACAGTGCATATTTTAACAGGCTTCATATGATTTTGGACAAAACAGACGATGAGTCAAAGTTGTGTACTTGGAATTGGATTTTTTCCATGCCTTGAAGGGCAGGAGAACTATTGGAATGAGAAAGTTGTTGTATCCTCTGTGCAAGCTGGATAGCTAATGTCTACAGCACTATTTTTATTGGCCTTTGTGTGACTCTGATTTACTAAAAATGTGGCTCTTAGACTGAACAGCAGTTGAGGCAAAGCAGTGTCTTTGGAATTGAATTATTTGTGACCTAAAGTGCAGGAGGCATGGAGAGATATCAGAAAATGTCAGTGAGGTATACATATAAGAGAAAACACCAATCCTCAGCGTGCTGTCACTAAAGCATGCCCTACCTTTTAGAACATACAATGTGACCAGTATAACTACTGCTTTATTAAAATGTAATGCCTGTAAGATCACAGCAGTCTTGCGAGCCATAATAAAAATAAAAGTTTTATACTATACATACATAACTATACATCTGTATTGTCCATTTTCATTCTTCCTCAACGAATGGTACAGTATAGGTACAGATTAGGGGGTCAAACAGGAACTACGGTTCCTAACAAAAACTTGATCAGGTCACTCCCAAAGGCATAGATAGGGGGAAGGGGGAGGGAAGTTGGGGAAGAAAGAAAATGCACAACACAGATGCATAGTTACGTTGAGTACATAACTTTTACATCTGATATTGTAATTTTCATTAATTTCTCAACAAATGGGACAGAGTCCCCAGTTGTGATAACCTTCGGTGGCCCTCATGGAAGGATGTCCCAGAGAACTGCAGAACCAAATGCAGCCCTGTTTCTAGAGATAAGATCGAACTTGCAATGAGCAATAAATGTATGAGCATTAGACCAAATGGTAGCTGCACAAATATCATCAATGGAAGCTCTGGCCCAGAAGGCAGATGATGTAGCCCTAGATCTAGCAGTGTGCACCTCTGGAAGTTTTGACAAGGAAAAACCTCAAAGTGTAAACATAGGAAATGCAGTCTGTAATCCATTTGGCTATGGTAACATTAGACACTGGTTTTCCCAGTTTGTTACTACTAAAGGAAACAAAATGCTGGTCAGTTTTCCTAAATTCCTTCATCCTGTTTAGATAAAAATGAAGTTGCCTATATCTAAAAGGTGAATCATGTTTTCTCCTTTGTTGTCAAAATTTGGAAAGAAGGCTGGCAAATTGATAACTTGGTTGATGTTTGTTTCAGAGACAATTCTGGGTAGAAAGGAGAGGTTAGTATGTAAGGAAACTCTCTCTTTCTCTCTCTCTCACTATGTTGTGCCCAAAAGGAAAATCTCTTCCATTTACTGTTAAAAAAAAAACTTCCTTGCAAAAGGTTTCTATACTGAAAATAAGATTTGGCGAATAGGAGATGAAAGCCTGGACTGTCTAGCCATCATTGGAATTGAAGAAACCATGAAGTCAGAGGAGTCATTCCTGATGGATGTGATATTAGATTTGGAATAGGGTCCACTGTCCAAGCGGGGTATAGCAAGTGAGACCATAGGAAGGGGAACCAAACTTACCGAGACCAAAAGGGGGTAATGAGGATTATCTTGCTCTTCAGAGTGCATTCTGAAGAAATTAGGGATACGGCAAGGTAGCATGCAGGAGACTGGAGAACCAAGCATGGACTAGAGCATCTCTCAGCAACTCCCCTGAGTGGAATTAGGGCAAAGAACCTGCTGCATTTGTTGTTGACAGGAGAATCAAAAAGAACACAACAAGGTGGACTCCACTGGCAAAAGATCATTTTCGCCACTGCATGACTGAGAGACCAGTTGTGAAGCATCACGACAGTCCTGCTGAGCTTGTTGGCTAGAACACTGGACTTCCCCGGTATGTGCATTGCTACAAGAAAGTAGTTGGGAGATCACCCACTGAAAGACTCTCACTGCTTCTCAGCAAAGGGGAGGTAAGATCTGGTTCCCCCTTGCTTGCTGATATACCATAGCACGAACATATTGTCTGTCTGAACAGCAATTATCCCTGGAGGAAGAGATTTCTGAAAAGTCTGCAAAGCTAAGAAGACTGCTCTTATCTCTAAGATGTTTATATGCAATTTGGTCTCTTCTGGGGACTATATGCCTTGAACAGTCCATCTCAGGAAATGCCCTCCACCCCAAATGTAAGGTGCCCATGGTCAATGTGGCCTCTGGGGTAGGAAGGATAAAGCAATGTCCCTGACGAACTTCATCAGCATGAATTCACCTAAGTAGGGAGTCTCTGCAGTCTCATTATAGTTTTATAGGATGATTAAAGGTGGTCAAAGAACAGACAACTATACTCCTGGAGTCCACTGTGGAATTCACATGTGAAAATGAGTGATAGGTATTAAGGTGATCGCAAATGAGCTTTCAGTGAAGTGGGCTGCCTGAAATCATTTTCGACCAAATGTAATTTGACCAAAAGCAGTAGACCCATGCACATACATCCATACATATACATATATATGTATGCATGCATCCAAAAAGTTGAATTTTTGGAGGTATATCACTTCGCTGAAATATATACTTCCTGCTTCTTAAATGTCACTATGAATGACGTGCCGTGCCTAACTTGTTGCTGTCTTCACTGAAAATAAAACAATACTGAAAAGTAAATATCTACTCAGCAATGCTGGATGTGTTTTTGTGTTTGCAGCATATTACTTGGTCCATGCACCTCACCATTTCTTGCATCGTTTTTTTTTTCAAATAGATTTTTATTAGATTTTACACAACGCAACTTAAAGTATAAAACAGAAGTTCAAGAATCTCACATGGAAAATCAAATATCATGTGAACTAAACAAAATTATAATATACAACTAACAGTGCTACCAATATAAAAACTATTTAGGAATTTTATATATAGCAAGAACCAACTGCTCATGCAGTGCTCACACTGTGTGGTGTGGATATAAAACCATAAAAAGTCTGTTCAAAAAATTAACAAATAATTTATTGTTAAGGTGGAGCATAAATGCCAAAATAAAAATTTAAAATGACATAATGCATTTTTCATATTGTATGTCATCATTCTAGATGTTTAGAAACTTGAACTTTATAATCAAATTGCACCTCAGGCCAAAGGGAAAACACTGACCACAGCAGCCTCCTTAATATAATGCATATTCTGAGCAAATGATATTATTCAAGCATTATCCTGGGCATTTGTTAGCTGTTTTGCCTTATAATGAATTCTTGAGAATTAACAGATTGTGTTGTACAGAAGAAGTTTTTAGGTCAGAAATAAATATGGCTGAACGAATGTTCCTCAATAGAGGTTATGATGAGCAACAGGTAGTGGAGGCTAAAGTTAAAATTTTTGAACTTAGAGATGGACAAAAGAGAAAAGGAAATAGATTTTTATTTAGAAATAGGGAAAATTATATAGTTGAAAATAAAAATAGAGTTTTGGGTAGACAGACACAAAAGGAAATGTATTTTGTTACTTTTAATGTACTTACAAATAGAGTGGTACAGTGTGTACAGTGGTACAGTTTTGGCCCATGTTATTAAGAGATAAGGAATTGTGTTATTTGCTACCAGAGCAAATTAAAATCTCTTATAAGAGAGACAGAAATTTGAAAGATATGGTTGTACATAATCATTTTTGTCTGCCATCTAGTAATGTAAATGTAAGTGGAATAAAAGAAAAGGGAACTTTTCCTTGTAATAAGTGCTCAATTTGTAAATATTTAGTGCCCTATTTTACATATATTAATATAATACAGTTCACTCCTAGATGTCATTACACCTGTTGCACTGAGGGAGTGGTTTATGTATTAAAGTGTACTTGCAATTTGTATTATACAGGAGAGACATATAGAAGTTTTAAAGTACGCATGCAGGAACATATTAGGGACATAAAAAACAAGAGATTAGAAAGTCCTTTAGGTGCCCATTTTCTAAATTATCATAACTCTAAGACTGATGATCTGAAAGGTTGTGTGTTAGAGAAGGTAAATGTATTATTTGGAGAACATAAAAATGTTAAGAATAAACTGCTACAGAAGGAAACATTGCTTATTTTAAAGTATGGCACACTGGCACCCTTTTGGGCTTAATAGGGAGTGTAATTGGAAATATGTAATTTAAATAATTAATTGTTTTAGTGAGTTGATTGTTAATTAAGGTAATTAGTGGATGTATTTAAGCACATGTATTATGATGTTTTTTACTCTTGGAAGGCATTTCATGCCGAGGTGCTAAGTGTGTATAAAATTTTCCTACTTTTGTAGCTGTGGTGGTCTTCTTCGTAGTATTTGTTATTGTTTTTTAACTTCTTTTGTGGTTTTGCGATATTATTCAAGCACCTGGCCAGAAGCCAAATAGTAAGGAAACATAATTATATCCTTCCAAACAAAAATTAGCTCACCTTTAAGGTTTTTTGAAGATCTGCAACTCAGTGCATCTTTACTACAGCTGTACCGAAGCTGATAAGATGCAACTGACATAAGGTTTATATAGTAAATTAATAGGTTATAAAGAAAGATCATGTCTGTTCAACCTGGTAAAATATTTCTAAAAAGTAACCAAGGCTGAAGTTGGAGGTCAACCATTCCACACAGTCTATATGGACGTTGCCAAAGCCTTTGACACCATCCCACATTCATATACTGTCTAATAAACTAAAAGAGCTAACTGTTTACCTACACATGGCAAGATGGACTGATCCCTAGCTAGATGGTAGTGCAAGTAGTAGATGTTACCTCTGAAATTAAAAAAGTAACTAGTGGTGTACCTCAGAAATTGATATTGGACCTCTCCTGTTTGGGAGATACTTATTTGACCTTCAAACAGCTAACACTGCCTTACAGATCACTAAATTTGCTGATGACTGCAAGTTGGGAATAATTGTTGTGAATAGAA